>NC_031784.1:0-77343 GCF_001522545.3 Parus major | reverse complement strand
TCTCTTTTCTCTTTTCTCTTTTCTCTTTTCTCTTTTCTCTTTTCTCTTTTCTCTTTTCTCTTTTCTCTTTCCTATTTTAAACCTCTAGCAGTTAGTAACTCCATGTTCATTACATGGTTTCTTTGAAGATATGGTAATAGTTTTTCCATTTCAATTGGTGTGATTTCTGTGCTTTGTTGTATAGAAACTACTTGAAATATTTATGCAGAGTACTTTGTTGCATTTTGGTAAAACCAGACTTCAGTTGCTGTCATAGGAACTTTCTCCAAATTATTTGATTTATTTAGCCTAAGAACTAAACATTTGATGGTCGTGACTCCAAGTATCCCATGTGACTGGCGTATACACGAATCCCTTCATGTGGGTTTTTGCAGTCTGGTGTTTTAGCTCTATTCAAAGCTCAGACATGTCTGATCATTTTCCTTTTATTTTCTACAGGATCTTATGGCCAAAGTGAGAGCAATGCTTGCAGCTTCCAAAAACATCCAAACCAGTGCCTCCTGAGACCTGTTGGAACTGACCATTAAGAAATTGTGTGAAAAGAACAATTGGAAAAGAACTGCCTCATCTCAAATGTACAGCTGAGCCTGGCTCACAACTCGCCTAATTTACCAGAACTCAAGAAGCTACAACCTATCTTTCTGTACAGAAGCATCTCCTTGAAATTTCATTCAATTTTTTCAGCCAGAATATCTTTGAAAAGTTTTTGAGTTTTGTAAATTGATTTTTTGACTAATTCTTCAATAACATTTTATGATTAGCAGTCTATATGTGTATATTTGTAAATATTATGTTTCTGTGAAAAGTATTACACAATAATAAAGAAGGAAACATCTTTCATTAGCTAGAGTTTCTGTGGAGTCCTTAATTGTTTGCATTTGGGTTTTGTTACAAATTAATATTTTTTTGGTTTATCATTTTCTGCTTTTTAATTTGACAACTGTCTTGCCTGCTGACCACCTTAGGCTGAGGAATTCTGTTTATCTTCCTTCATGCACAGGATGATCTCAGAAGAATGCTTGTTTACTTAAATGTCAGTAGTAGACGTTTTTGAACAAGGGATGTGATTTTCTCTCCATGAGTTAGAAAGATCCCGGAGCCTCCATGTGAGGAGTTGACCCTTTGAAATGAGTAACTAATGGCCAGTAGCCTTACATTCTTACTGTACCTTGTTCTCTCAACTTAGGTACAGAAAAGAGGATATTTTTGGACGTTCTTTCAGGCATCCTGTATAGAAATCCAGCCTCTTTCTGATTTAACATCTTTTACACAGTTGAAAAAAGCCTTTACAAACTTGTATTTTACTGACATAGTCCTATTGACTTTTTTCCAGAAAGTTTGTGGTTTCAGTTGTACTGCACATTTGTTTGTTTTGCATTCTTTGTTCCACAAACTCAAAATAGTCTCCTTGAGACTATTGTAATGTTTTAATTTAAATGCTTTCAAAATTAGTACAAAAAATGTGTGGATTTTTACCAAAGCCTGCTTTAACAATAAGAGTGTTTTGTAATGGTTGGTTATATTCAAAAGTGCTCCTATTGGCAGTCATCTGATTCCATAAAAAATGGAATTGTGGCCTTTACTGATCCCTGAAAAAGTCTGAGGTTGTGGGTTTAGTGACTCAGGGTCCTGATCTTCTTGTTCAAAGTAAGGGGAGGAGAAACAGTATTGATACAATTTAAACTTTAAGTAACATGATGGTCAAAATGGTCCCTGTCATGCTACTTGCTCCCTTGGAATGCAAGCACGATATTTAAGCCATTGGAAATGGTAATTGATCAGATTTCTTTTCAATTTTTGTTAATAATTAGCAGAATTAACATTCATACAAATGGTATAAAATGCTGGATCTGATGCAAAGAAATTGCATTATGCACATAACCTGTGGTGAAACAGAACCATCTAAATGGTCGTGTAGAATGTTGTTATCCACTGCCACTTTGAAATTTATTTACCGTGTTTTGACTAGGACAAAAATATTTCCGATCAGTACCAGAGAGGCACCATTTCCCCTGCACCAGTTGGTGAAATAGTACTAGTAGAGACAGATAAAAAAGCACATAAAATAGTCTGGTGGGTAACCTGTTAGTAGTAAAAGAATTAACATCATTTGGCCATCTCAGGATTTTCATCTCCTCACCTATGGAAAAACAAAACTTTGTTTTTCCATAGGTGAGGAGACCTGGCTTCTGCTTGTTAAGGATTTGGCTTTCAGCAGTTTGGCTCTGTCAAGCAGTTGACAGCCATTGGGATGTATCTATGGTCTCTTGGTACTATTCATGATTTCATATCTATTGTCACTTTTCATTCTTTGTATCACAACATTTTGTTTGACACCAATTATTTTGGAACATACACATTCTCACTTGTAAACTTCATGCATTAGAAACATCAAAATTATATTCTTTTTTCAGTGGGGCAACAATTGATGACATTTAGAATTAATGTTTTCTTGGATTTAAGGCAATGACTATTATCTTTTGTGAAGACATTTTATTAGGAAATCCTGTCTAATTAAATTTCTACTCAATTAAATTGCATTTATTATCTATTTTTCTTCTCCCACCCCTAGCCAGCAACTAATTATATTAAGCAAAGAAATAAAAGACCTGTGGATTGAGGTTAGTAAACTGCTATGGCATTTTCTTTGCTCATTTTCCTTTTGCCATGACGATTTAAAAGTATGAAATACAGTGTTGCACTAATTTAATATTGTTAATTTACAAGGTGAAAATAACTTGGCTATAACATGAAAACTTGTTTGAAATTCTGATAAATGCGGATCTTAAAAGTTCAGCATTTCTTTATTTTTCCATTTGTGATTTAAATACAAATATGTTCTGAATATCTTGTTTTGCTTTTAGACAGATCCTTTCAGCACGGAAGTGTAGTTCAGTGAAGTATTACATGTAAAAGGAAAGGCTTTATTGAAAACTAAAATCTGACTGCACACTGATGAGCTTTGGTCTTTCTGGTAGCAGCTGGAGTGTTCCTTACTCTATTAGAGCCATTGAAGGATTCCAGATAAATCATGATGCAAAGCATGTATTTGCTTTTTGCCTTAATTTTCCCTGCTTTGGATTACACAGGAGGTATATTCACCCTACTTCATTTTGTGAAATCTTAAAGCAAGTTATGAGCATTTATAACAACTCACCCTTTTACCTTTCAGGATACTTGAAACTTTGCTGGTATTAATTTAATATCTTTAATTTGGATGAAGATTATAATCTCTTGGCAGCAATTAACCTGAACATGCAGCATGACAAACATAAAAAGCTCTGCCAGACCATTTTAAAAGAGATGGTGATAATCTGCTTTCTCTGGCTCGCTGCCATGCTTTCCTTAGGAGACGTGCTAGGACTTTTCTCTGATAAGGACAAAATAGCTCTGCATGCAATGGTTGCCTGCTGACAAACTCATTTTTCTCTTTACGCTGACTGTTAAACTGATGATCTCTGCATAGGAAGTAAGATGAGTTCTTGCTGATACTTGACAGTGTTACAGATACAGCTGCCTGCTTGGGTAGAAGCAATCCTGGTATGCAAGGCTGGAGGAGGGTAAGTGCTGATCTTCCCAGACAGCACAGAGTGGTAGATATGATGCCTCACTGCAGGGAAACTGCTGTTATCTGGGAATCTCAAGGTTTTTCTTTTCCTGTTTCCTGTAAAATAAATTCTAAGGATGTATTTTTCCAGGGAGAAGTTCTATATGTGCTTATATTTCCTTTATTAAAACATAAGAGGATTTGGGGTTTCTCTTTAAAATGCAATCCAAAGATGTGTATCTGCAACATTATTTATTAGGCTATGTCAACTGGGGTGATTGTGGCACTCTAAGTTAAATTACTGCTTTGGCTTGTTATAACAGCTTTAGTCCTACAAAAAGGCTAAAGCTTGAAAAAAACCTACCCATAACTGATCAAGAAATAGAGGGTTTGCTATAACAAGAAAGGGAGCAAAATGTGTAACATTAGCTCCTCCTTTCTGAAACTAATTCATTTTCTAAGATAAAATGAAAAGTCAAAATTCATATTGTAAGGACTGATGAAAAGATGAGCATTTTTCTACCTTCAGTCAAATAAGTGAGAGGTGATATTTCAGCCTTAAGCTGTTGAGACACTCAAAAGTACACTGTCTGCAGGTCTTTGAGTTTTTTAGCTTATGCAAAGTGAAGATGCATCACCAAGTGCAGCGATTAAAAGTTTATCAGAATCATAAGGTGTTGCTTTAAAAAAATGGTGGGCTGGGTGAAGCCTGCGTTATAATGGTATCATTGCAGTTCTTTTTTGGTAAGATGTCTGTGCTTCAAGAGAAATTAGAGAGCTTTATTACCTTAACCTCAGCTGGAAACCTTCTCCCAGTGGATACTCAACACAGAGTGAAAAGACATCTACTCCAGAGATACAGTCCTATCTGTAAACCTCTTACTCCCTTGGATTCTTACGGTAAAATGTGTGGGAATTAAGTGTAATGGTGTAATAATGACAGAAAGAGGAATGAAGGTTCTTTAGGTGCCCCAGTGTATTGTTTTATATTCCCAGAACAAAACACTTAATGTATTTGCATAGTAAGAAGCCGGCAGTTTACTCATTTTAATCATGAGTTGTGAAAGCCTGTGAATTTGTAAGTTAATAGTTTTCTTGGAATTGTCATTGCAAGCAATAGATGATCTTGTGTGGCTTCCTTCTTCGTTTGGATTCACACTGGCCCTGAGAGTTGTGCTGCTGTTTATCAGTGGGGAGATATTTCCAGCTCATCTGTGTTCCCTCACAGGGCTCTGGATGTGGGAATAGACCTTAATAGTCCTGACCAGACTCTGTGAGACCTTTACCCACTGATCCCAGGTGCCCTTCCCAGGTTCACAGGGCTGTGCTCAGGCTGGAGAGGTCTCTGCCTTGCCACCTGCATTGCTGTGCTGAGCTCCCAGCTCCCTCCTCCAGGGTCCTCATGCTCTGTGACCCTTGTTGCTCGAGTCTAATTCACTGGCTGCTGTCATTGTCCACAGAGGGTCTGTTTGCTCCCATATGCATATCCTCAATGAAGCTGTCACCTTGTCTTTGGACAAGCTTAGCAGCGGTATGTTAAGTCCCAAGCTGAATGCCCTGTATCTTACTACAACAGGCAATAGAAATTGTCTAGACAAAACCAGTAAATTTATGTAGCTTTTATTGAACTCATTCCCCTTCATAAAAGTTATATTTAGAAATAATATCCAGTGTAATCTGGGAAATCTCTTAGCTGAACACTGTCAACTTTGTGATCCAATTAAAACACTCCCTGAGTCCACACACCCCATTGCCAAAAATTTCTTATGCTTTAAACCTTTGTACATCACATAACAATTTGTCTTCAGTTGCATCTTCTATTTGTACTTCTGAAATTGGTGTAAGCTTGCCTGACATTTTTTAATCAGGAAATGGTATAAATTGACAGCCTCAAGCTGTCACTGCACACAAAAACACTTGAGACGTGTATCTCTTAATTCTGCAGAAGGAGCACGTTAAATTCCCACTGTTCATAATCTCCTGTTGGAACCAATACTGGCTAGTGGCTTTAATGGTATCACAGTTGGCAAAAATTAAACACATCTTTCATCCTTTCCTAAACCTATTTCTGTTTTAAGGCAATGTAGATAAGGAGACAAAGTTGACAAAGAGTGATATTATGTGTTGAACTTCCGAGAATACGTAAAAATGAGTGAGCTACGCTGGCAAATCTGATGGAGGTTGTCCAATGTTTCTTCACTGGTAAAAAGTCATTCACTCAAGTCTGACAACCAAATGGTTTTGATGACATTGTGATAGTTTTTTGAGCTTGGGCACAATAAGGGGTGCTGAAAAGCTGTTGTTCTCATACTGTGACAGCGAAAGTTTACTGGATTTTAAGGCCAGTGCAACTTTGCCAACAAATGAAGTCTTGTATCTTCAGAGGCAGAAGCAATTCTGTGTTTTCTTCCCAGGATAATGACTACGTGGAGCTGTGGATAACATGCAATCAGACTTTCTTTGCAGAGATGATGGAACTACTGGCATTCAGAATCATTGCACTTTTCTTTCTAACAATGCTTCCAGCCTAAGGCAGAGGTTCTGATTTAGGAAAGCTAGGAATATGCTTTCTGTAACATCTGAGTTAGGTAGGTTCTTTTTTGGCAAGGGCAAATAATTTGGATGCCATTTAGTAGGCAGGGGGTTGGTTTAATTTTCTGTGTCTCTATTTGAAGCAAGAAGCAGTTTAGTCTTGATATGGGTAAGTGGTGACATCTCACAGAGAGACAGAAATAGAAGCAGATATTGAGGATGCAAGAGTGGATATGTATGAACAGGAAAATAAAGGCAGTTATGACTATCCCCATAGCAATTTATACCATTGTTACAACCTTCAAAAACTTGCTGCCTGCTTCTTCTTACTCTTCTGAAAGTTAATTGTTTTCTGACAAAGCTCTTTATATGCATCATTCATGTAAGTCCAGCAGTCTGTGCTTATTTTACTCTTGCAGATCTTACTGGAACACTCCAGGGACATCCATTTATCAGGTCCAAAGCAAAGCTTTGTTTTTTCCTCTCTTCCCTGAGTAAAAGCCATCAGTAGGTGCCAGTGTTCAGAATCTGATATTCTCAGGACCCTGTTGTTCTGTCACATTCCTGAAAGCTTTCAGTGAGTGACAAACGGCTGCCACCTTCATCTTCACATGTGTGTGATATTAACAGCAGATCTGGTGGCCCTCACGTCTTTCAATGTGTCTCTCTAGAATTGAAGCAAAAGACACAGTTTTTCCGGGAGAGAGACCAGATGAGCGACTCAGTGGAAAAGTCCACCCACTCCTCTGTACAAATACTTCTGTAGCTGCTGGTAAATTTACACAGGCTGATGAACTGAGAGCAGTGTGCCAGGACTGGAGCCTGATTCAGTGTTTTAAGCATTCTCCAAATGCTTCTGTCTGAGCAAAGCCAAAGACAAGACCTGGAACACCTAGCACATTCCTGGCCACTGGAGGCAACCTGAGCCGTTCAAGTGCCTTTTTATGACGCTTCCTTTTCTTGTAAAATAGATATCTGACTCTTTCTCAGTAACAAAATCCCCTCCAGAACTCCAGGGATTCACTGAAATTGCTGGCAGGTTTTCATGTGGCCAAAATTCTTGGGGAGTGGAAGCTGGTTGTGGTATTGCTGCAGTCCCTGCTGGGCTCCCCAGTAACATCCATCACATTGGTATTGAGACCCAGAGTGAGCCACTGATGGAGGGCTGGGAGGGAGCTAAGTTCCCAGATCTTTTTCTGCATGTATTTTGCAGCAGCAACAGTTGGGTTTCTTTCTGTATTATGAGATTTTGGGTGTGTAGGAGGGACATCAAGGCATGGTGATGCTCATAGGTGACTCTGCTGCTCATGCCAGCAGTCAGAACTGAGCTAAGGGGCTTGGTGTGGCAAGGGGGCAAGGACTCTGAGTGGATGTGCAGTCTAGCCCAGTGTGTGAAGGCAGGGAGGGGAACTGTGGTGGTGCCTAATGGATTGTCCTTCAGAAATGCAGCATTTGCCTCTGGGAATTACAGTTGCACAGCTGAGCCAGGAGTACTTCAAGTGAATTAGGCTGTATAATTTCAGGTTGCCTGTGAGTCAAAGAAAGTTTTTGGAAATTCATTCTTTATTGATGTGTTTTCTTTTGATTCAGAGAAAGAAAAGGAAAGTTCCGGCAAGATGGAAAAAAACCCAGTTTCCATCCTGCTTGTAAAAAGTGCCTCAAGGTTTTTACAAATTCTTCTTTACAGATTGCCAACAAAGTTAATTGAAGGACCAGACAAAAACCGAGATTTTTTTTTTTTTAATTTTTTTTTTTAATCTGAATTCTTGCCTGTGCTTTGCCTAAGAGCACTCAGTGCCTGCGCTATTGAATGTGTCCGTGTGCAAAATGAAAATGGCTTGCTGTTGGAAAGTTAAAGAAAAAAGCAACAAAAAGTAACCTTGAATTGCTCAAAATAATTTTTGCATTATATCTTGTTGGCTTAAGGCTGACAGTACCTCAGATGAGCAAAACCAACAATGCAGCCCTTCTTTCTCTGATAAACTGGAGAAGTAAGTGAAGAGAAGCTTTTGTTATGCCTTCGGCCCTGGCTGGCAGTGAACATGCCCATGTTTTGTGCTTCCCTATTGCTAATTGGGGTGGCCTCTTCCCACTGGGGATCTGTTCCACACCAGCAGCAGGAAGTCCTGGAGCCTTTGAGAACCTTCCATGCCAGTTTGTGCCTGCATCTTCTCACAGCAGAGTGGCAAATTTATAGAGCACCTCTGCTGGGAAACCACTGGCCTTTCTTTTGGTCTGTCTCTCACAGTGCTGGAAGGAACAATGATCCGTGTTGAGAACAAACAGGAGGGAACAGCTTCCAATGTGCTTTACTGCATGAGAATGTCAATGGCACGGCAGCTGTTATCATTCACTGAGGGCTCAGAGGCTGGCTCCATGGAGGGACACCGCTGAGGTGAAATCTGCTCCATTATTTTCAATAAGAGGTGTGCAGAGCATAAACAGGTCAGTATCTTTGACATGATCAGCAAAACAGTGCTGGATTAACTCCTGTGTAATGCCCTGCTTTATTGACAGCAGCTCTGGATGTGTGTTCATGTAACAAATGTCCCCACATTTAAAAAGTGTTCCCACCTGCAGTGTGGCCAGTGGCCCTGACCTGCTCACACTGTGGCTGGGGAATCACAGGTACAGCAGTAAATTGGCATCATTCCTCAGGCTCCTCTCTTGGTTCATCCCAAGGTCTGTGCAATTGATGTCATCCTTTGTCAAACAGCTTCCACACCAATAAACCAGCAAAAATAACTCCTGTCTCCTGCCTGCTGCCTGATTAAGGTTTTTAGGGTCAGGATTCTCTCTCAGTAGCTGTCCTGTAATTGCTACAATACAGTCTGGTCTTAATCAAGCCCTTTCAAGGCTGTTCCTGTACCAATGAGTACAATCCAGGGTGGTTTGGGACTGGATGTTACCGTTATATCCCAGTCACATTCCTGAATGGCAGACAAGGTTCCCTGCCTGGTCAAGAAAATATATAGCAGTAAGTTTAATGACTTACTGAGGCTACAGATAGAATGCAAGGTGGCAAGTTTTTCATAAGTGTGCACTGCATTTTAAAGTAGAAAGATCATCAAATTTCCTTATGTGCTGGAAAGCACAGAGAATCAGAGAATATCTGAGTTGGAAAGGACCCATCAGAATCATTGAGTCCTACTCCTGGGAGGACTCCTACTCCTTACACAGGACACCCCAAAAATACCACCATGTGCCTGAGAGCATTGTCCAAATGCTTCTTGAACTCAGGCCTGGTGCTTTTCATGGGGACCCTGTTCCAGAGGCTTCACCTCCCAGAAAGGGGTGAATTTTGTAGTGTGAGGCGACTCTCATCTTCTGCTGTGAGTGTCACTGCCAGGGCTAACAGCTCACTGACTCAGACCTGCAGTTCAGCAGCCAGACCCTGTTAATGTGCCCAGCACACCCCGAGCTGCTCCTTCTCCCCCCAGGCAGCAAGGCTGCTGGCAGGGCCTGGATGGAAGCCTGGGACCCCCATGGGAGAGCACATTTGGAGGGAGGGGGAGAAGGAGGACACATGAAAGGTGGAGGGCTCAGTATCACAGTCCAGCAAACACAGGATTAATGCTCAGTTGCTTTTTGTCTTGCATGAAATACCCAAGAGAGGGGGACTTAAGGGAACCGAGTGGTGACTGTGAGTGAGTGGTACTGACACGGTGAAATCAGTTGTGTCAGTGGTTTTTGAGCACGATTGGAGCCATCAGCTGGGTGCTGGGAAAAGGGCAGGGGAAGAAACATGGGTCTGATCATGCCCCTGGGGCCACTGCCCTGAGCCCTGTGCTGATGTGCACAGGCTGTGATATGCAGGAGGCAGTTGGACAGGCACAGCCTGCCAGCACAGTGGCTTCAGAACATAGAGGCACCAGTGCCCAAGGACTAAAATCCTCATGGTGGAACAAGATCCAGCCTGGACCCTACAGATACCACTGTCCTCTGTAATGGATCTGCTCCTTTACCTCTGGGCTCGTGGTTTTGAGACAGCTTGGCCTGGACTGGACACACCAGATGAGCTGAAGTGCCTTGTTTGATATTAACATAGTTGGGTCTTGGAATAACTTCTGCCACACGTTTATCATCTGTGTGCTGATTGCTGATATTCGCTTTCCTTAGGCCCAAGCGAGTTGCAAGAAGCCTGTAATCCTTTTCTCTCAGCACGTTAGTGTAAAGCCTCATGAATCTCTATTAAATTTGAGAGAGAACATAAAGCTAGTTTGCAGATGCCTTGTTGATTTTGTATTTCCTCTCATTTCAGTGCCTTGCCATGAAGCTGAGAATTAAATGGCTAATAAGGCATCTGCTCCAAGCAGGAGTCTCAAGATTGTGACAAAAACAGCTTACATCAGGGTTTGGGTTATTGATTTTTCTTGCCATCATATAATCATGTTATTAAAATCATTAGGGATCCCTGATTAGGGGTAGTGACTGTCAAAGGCAGCTTAGCTGGCAGAGCAGGTAAGTAGGTGTCCTCCAGACTTAGCTGTGTGCTGGAGCTATGTCTGAGAGGTGGCTGGAGCTCTGGGGCTGGGCAGCATCCACAGGCAGAGGACTGGAGGCACAGAGGCCCAGCTGGCTGCTGCTCTCTGCATAATCTTTGATGGATAAGCTGAAATCGTTGGAGAAATGGACTCTGAAAGAAACACGAGTGTGCTCTGTTTTTGGGTGGCAGATAGAAAATGCACTAAAACACTAAACACCCCCCAGTCTTCATGTGGAATAGTTATGCCCAAAGGGAAAGGAACCCATTCTGGGAGCAGAAGGCAGTATCAGGGTCAGATTTACTGTCAGACAGGGAGTTGGCTGTGGGCCTGGGAAGTGGCAGCAGTCCTGTGGCATTCTGCACTCATCCCATAAGGACCCCCATGCTCTGCACAGACCTGAGTATGCCTGCTCATGGGCAGGGGATAAGGCTGAGCCACCTGAACTGGGGACAGAGAGACTTGTTAGCAAACCAGAGCTGATGGGGCAGGAATCACAAAGCCACTGCACCAGTGATGGGCCTAGGAACGATAAAACTTTTTTTCTTGCTAAAGAAATACAGAATATTTTCATTAGAATGTTTATTTTCTTTTTTTTTTTTTTTTTTTCTTTATGGAAATTTGTTGTAGACCAATAACATTGGCCTACATTTTTAAAGACGAGGTGCAGGCACTGATGCACCCAACTGCCATTACAGGCCAAATGGACATTGGCTCATGGCTGTCAGAAATAGGGATGCTTTGGCTTTCTGTGTTAAAAAAAAACACATTAGCAACAGAGCAACGATCATCCCATGTGTGAAACACAGCTGGTTCCATTCTGCATTGTGGGTGGTTTTGTACAAAGACCTGTCTGCTGGGGACTTCCAAACTTGGATGTTCCTTGTCATGTTTAACTCTCTTCCCAGTGTCTTGGCTGTGGTACCCAGAGATGCCAAGATGTCCCTGCTGCTACAGGGGCCGTGCAGACAAACTTCACAGTCATTCTAGTGATTAAGTCTTCATGGAAGTTCACCTTTACCATCTTCAGCCCCTACTTTTTTTAGTACTGTACTATAATTAACTCTTAAATGAAGACTTATCTCTAATAGACAACTCTGTTTGCAGGGTCTTTGGCTAAATTGGAATCAAACTGAAGCATATGGATATTTTTATTCTTTGCTTTCCCACCTCCTCAGGCTTAGCAGGCAGGCTCATCTCAAGTGTAATGTCACCAGTTTCAGGGATTAATTAAACTCACATTTTGTGGTATAGTTAAAATACTATTTTAAAAAGCAAACAAAAAAACCACAAATAAACAACAACAATAACAAAAATAAAACAACTCTGCAAGACATTTTCTGCTCTGCTCTAAACCTCTAGTGTTGTGTGAATGATAGAGACACATTTGTACCAGCGAAGACAATTTGACAGTTGACTGATGGATTGGTGTGATTTGGCACTTACTTGTTTTTTTTTATTTCTCCCCTGTAGATGAAGTTCACTCTTAAAATTAGGATTTGCTATGTTAGAAATCATTCCAAGGCAGAACCTTAGCCCCTGCTTTTGAATTTTTCCACATAAACACCAAGAGACTAGTGGTGACTGATTTTGGGGAGGACTTGCCTGCCTTCTGGATCCTGCAGAAGGTTTCAATCCCTTCTGCTCTGTAGGTTCCTACTCCTCTTTCTCCCCTCTAGTAGTTACCACAGAATGATTAAGTGCTGTACATTTCACGTCTATAAAATGCTCAGGATGGAAAGAACAGCGTGCTTGTCCTCTCCCAGCTACTCAAACACTATTGCCTCTGTTTGTGGCATGTTCCAACTCTTCCTCTGGGCTTTTCTTCCCCCTCTCCTTGGAAAGGGAGAGCTACTAAAATTTATAGAATTGTTTCCAGGATGTAGGAGATTGTCGGATCATTTCCAGAACACTTCAGAACAGGGGCTTCAGGTGAATTTTTTTGTCTCAATCACCTTGGTATCAGCACCAAGCTGAGAACTTGTGCATGCTGGGCTGGTCCTCCCTTCATCTTCACTTGAGATAGTCCTGCCATAACCTGACCCTCAAATGCTACTTAGGCAAATCCTCCTTTGCATCGCTAATGGCTGCTTATTGATGCTAAACTGACCAAAATAAGTCATTGCTTATTAAAACTGCATTGCCTTCCCCTGGCCTTGAATTTATCCTTGAAGGCTAATTAAAAAAGATACTAAGAGTCCCTGAGTGACTGTTGTCTTGGCTCATGGTTTTCAAAGTGGCTACAAAGTTTTCCCAGTGACCTGACCATACTGTGCAAGCTGCTTTTGCTGGTTTTTTACTCTGAGTCTTCCATGAACATATTGCCACGTTTCTCATGCTACTGTTAACTCCACCAGACCACTGGCTGTCCGTGTGTTCTCAGCCAGGAGTCTTCGTGCCGCAGTTGTGTTCTGGGAGATGGAGGCACATGTCTAAGACGTCCACACCCGCATGTCTGAAACAGGTACTCACTTCACTTCCATTTTAAACATCTAATTCTACCTCCAGCAAGGTTGGTCTTCACCCTTTCCCCTTTTCTCCCATCAAGTTAGTGTTAAACACCTTCCATGTCTTGTCCCTTTTGGTTTTAACATGCTCAGATTAACAATGACCATGTTCAGTGGGTAGGAAAGAATCTATCTATTCCACTTGACTTTGCTAGTGCTGTTGAGGTCAATAGGAAGAAATTTTTCTGGTGACAAAGGGAAAGGCCATTTAAAAATAAAGCTGTGACAGCCAGTGCTGCTAGCACATGAACTGAAAGGATGAGTTCATTTTGGGAATGTTACTTTCCCTCCTAAAATACTTCACTACCTGCTTCTAGTCACAGCAGGTACATTTGGCCCCAGCCAGCCTCAGACAGCTGGGTGATGTTGATGCCCCACACAAAGAGCAATGGAGAGTCTCAAAAGATCAGGAGAACTCATTTTCCAGCTCTGCCACAAAACCCTGGGTTGATACCTCAGTTTGGAGGAGTCTTGTGTTCTGCAGGCAATGGCCCCAGGCAGGGAACATCTGTTTCAGGGGAACAGAGACTCCCAGAGCTGACCCTGATGTGTGGGCAGCCAAGACAAGACTGGGGCTGCAAAGGCTACTGGACACCTGTGCTGGGGCAAGAGTTGAGCTGCTTTACCCTGGTAAAGATGTAGCTTGTTCTTCTACTGCCATAAAGACAGATGATCTCCTCAGAGTTTGAGATCACTTCCTTGTTGCTTCTTGCAGACATTTTTCTTTTCTCTTCCCCTCCCAACACTTACATTTTTGTGGGGTAGGATGTTAACGGAAAAGAAAATCATGACATGGCTGGACCAGAGGCAGCGACATCGGGACAAAACTCCCACAAAGGGCTGAAACCAGTGAAATTCTGCCTTGCTGGTCTTATGAGAACATCCTGACAGCATCAGGTGAGGGAAGAGAATCAAGGGAAGGATGAGTCATGTCAGGCATGACCAAGAGCCAGATATGGGGCTGACTTGAACTGGGACAAAATGCTCTGTGATCCTGGGGGGCAGTAGAATCAGGAGTCCTCTGCTCCACTGCATTGCTGTGATCTGCCCTCAGGTGTACTGGAGAAGACAGGAGAAAAGGCACAATTCAACCCTGCTCCATATCACTGGAACACTGTGGAAACAGCTGGAACAATGATAAAATGTCTGTCAGGAACACTTCTCGAACAGTGTCGGGCACAGGAGAGCTGCTGGATGCTGCAGTCTGCTGTCATGCTGGGATAGGGACCCATTCCACTCCCTGCTGCACTGGAGAGGAGTTTGCTCAGGCTCTGCAAGGTGGCAATTGCCGGAGCTCTGCAATGTTGCAGCGGCTTGTAAAGGTCAAGACAAAATCTCTCAGCCCTGCGTTTGGTTTGCTTGTCATTGCCTGGGCTGCCAGGGCTGCCCTGCAACATGGGGATCTCTGTGTAACCCCCAGGGTGGTGTCCTGGCTGTGCGTGAGAGCTGCACTGCTGTTTGACAGGGCAGAAGCTGAGACCCTTTTTTCAGAGGTACAAAACCTAGTTCTTAAAAACCCACACAGTCACACCAAATCCCTACTAAGACCATAAAGCAAGACTAGAAGAACCTCCAACACAACTGACCTATACAGTTAAGCTTCATTTCTGCCTCACTGCCAGTGTTCAAGTTCAGCACAGTCGTTTCCTACAGCTCCACACTCATTGTTCACATTGGGAGCAGAGATGTTGCAGGACCTGGAAGATGCCCAGGATAACAAGATAGAAGAAAGTACCTCAGTATGAGGCCAGCTAAGAGTCCTGGGGGTCATCATACAATTAAATGAGACTTGTACCTTAAGCACCTGAAAGTCTCATCAAACAGAACCGGCTCATGAAGGATTTTCAATTTATGTTGAAGTCTCTGAATGTAGCTCTTAAACTTTTGGGGATCAGCCTGATGTTCCCTCTAAGGATATCTCAACCACATGTCACATACTGCATTACAATAGGATTCAACAGGATTTAAATTAGCTTCAGCACTATAATCATGTTGTTTCTATAACAGCAGCAAGATAACTCCCAGGCATTGGTTATGTAGCCTCTGAGGGAAAGAGATTTCAGATGTGTTCAGCAGAAATGCACCGTGTGAGCCACGGTTATAATTTCATTAACAGGATGCTACTCAGCTCCTCCTGGGACTTGGAGGAGATTAGCATTATAATGGGGATCAGGCGCCCTTCCTTGTGTTCACACCGATCTCCAGCCTGCAGGAGGATGAGCTGTTGTGATCCTCAGACCTCTAGCCCTGTATTTGACACAAACTTGAGGCTTCTCAGAAGATGCTGAGCTCTGCACAGCCCCTGCCTGGGGAGGCAGTCCTGCTGCCGACTGGGGGTTGGGACATTTCCTGTGCTAGCATCCCATGCTCCATGAGGGGTTGTTCCCATCCTCATGAGCTGGCAGTGAGGCCAGACTTACAGTAATGGTCAGGGCAGCTGGGGACTGGTTTCAGTGGGACATAGTGGGATGTCGTGTGGGAGGTGAGGAGCCAAGTACCAGCATGATGTGCCTGCCATCCCTCACTTCCTTGGAACTGCCTGTCCCATGGCAGAGGTTTGCTCCTCAAAGCCCAAGGCACATCCCTTGCAGGACAAGGGATTTAGTAAAGCTTTAGTAAACACTCAGGCACATCCAGCTAGATTTGAGCTGCTTACAGAGTCAAGAAGCCTAGGGTGACTGTCCAGGTACCTCCAGCGTCCTGGAAACCTTCAGGTTGCCTCCTCCTTCCTAAGCTTGGGGACTGCAGTGCCCAGCTTTGGGGTTGAACAGGTGGTATCCATGCGCTGAAAGGTCTGGAAGCTTGCCAAGGGAGACTTACAAGCACTGACATTTAACTCCCTGCCTGCTCTCTAGACAGGAAAATGTAGCCCCAGCATACCTGAGCTGTACAAGGCTGACATTTCCAAAAGCCCTGAACACCTCTTGCTCAGATTATTGTGTTATCCCTGGCTGTGAACACTGTGCCTCACACTCAGCGTGCATCCTGTGGGAAACCCAAAGAGCAGCTGGATTCATTAGCATCACTGCACAGCACAGCCCACGCTCAGCAGGCAGGAGAACTGGGACAGCTTAGCCGGGGTGGCCCCTTCCCAGAATCACCAGACTGGCAGCTTCCCACAGCCCAGGTCCCAGCCTTGCCACCAGCCTGGGCATACTGCAGACAGCAGTGGGAAGAAAAGGCCTATAGATGTCTCCTCTAACAGATCTGCACCAAAACTGGCACACAGCTGGCATGGGTTTCCACTGCTGCATTTAACCTTTGTAACACAGCAGTGACTGGCATCCACCACACACTTGCAGTCAGAATGGAGGCAGGAGTTTTCCAGGAGCTTTCAAGCAGTTCCTGAGCTTTTTCAAAGATCACAGCAGCCCAGTCCCAACACAGGCTGTGCACATGTTTACACACAACCTCCACAGGAGCAGGGGGACTATGGGAGGGGACAGGGACATACAAGAATGGCAGCAGGCCCAGGGCACAAAGCTCTCTGTACCCCTATTCCTATTGCTTTTTTAAGTGGTCCAAGTTTAAACAAGGTTTCTGTGGGATTTCTCCTGGAACTCCACTGTTTCTCCATCTCTATGGCACCATCTCAAATCCTTTCATGTACAGGAGGCCCTGAGGCAGTTGGTTTTGCTGAGCAGATTTCTCACCTTATCACTTACTCCCATTTCCTCAGCTCCTTTTATGCATTACAGCTCAAAACACAAGATTTAATTCAACCTGTCAGTGTCAGGATCAGACCCAGCAGGTTCACCCCAGCTTGGGACTCTCTCTGGGAGCCATTATCCCAGGAAAGAGCTGGCACAGCTCCACACCAACTGGAACACCAGGGCTGAGATGTCCTTGGAGGCATTTCCTATCTTTCAGCAGTGCTGGGCACAATGTGCTTCTTGACTTGGTCTTTGCATCTGAGATATTTAACTTTCTTCCCAGTCGCCTCTGCCACTGGCTGCTCTGCACCTGATGGATGGGATCCCATCACAGCTGATGCCCCAGGTGCTGACCTCTTCAGCAATCCCCTGCCTGGGAGGTGCTTCTTTCCTCTCCCAGATGAAATCATTTAGAAAGCCAAACTTAGAAAAGAAAGTGATAAAGCTTGATTCAACTCTCTCATTTCATTTTGGGAAAAAAAAAATAAAAATTGAAATATAAATGTGCTCAGCATCTCAAACTTTGTGTGCTCTCGCCCTACCTGTACAGCTAGAGATGGAAGTTCAGAGATCATGATGGAGCCCAGCTGCTCTGGGGCAGAGGGAAAACACCCTGAGAATTCCCAGTAAACTGCTGAGAGCACATTATGTGCCTGGTGCTCTCTTCATTCTCTACCTTGACTGGTTAGACCCTGCACAACAGGAGAGGGGAGGCATGAAGCAGGTGTGGAAATGTGGGAGAACTTGTCTCAGGGAAATGGTAGAGGTGAAACTGAATATGTGTGTTGTTTAATTTTTACAGGTGTGTGAAGTGTGAGAGTAAGTGTGAAAGCAAGATGGGAAAGGGGAAAAGTGATCTGGAAGTGCAGTTATTAAGGGACCAGAAAATGAAGGAGCTCTAAGTAACTCTGTTTTTCAGGATGGACTATTTTTTTTCTAGATGTATGGGGTTGTCCTTTAAAGAAAACTTTTAAGAAAATTACTAAAGCTTTAAAAAGTTTTTTGTTTGTTTGTTTGTTTGTTTTTTCCCAAAGGGGGTTTTTCTCAAGCATCTAACATTCTCAGATAAAAAATCCCCAAAACTTTAAACTAGGTTCTTAGCATGTCAGGTACTTTTTTTCTGCAAACTCTGCACATGGTTTCACGGTTGTGTTTCCTGTTGTTTTGTCATCTGGTTCTTTCTGGGGCTGGTCACTGGCTGTTACGGTGGTAACACACCTGACAGCTCCTTCCCTGGAGCACTCCAGATCAGTGGAGCCTCTTCCCTCTCCGGGGATTAGGGTGCTTGAAGCAAGATGTATCTTGTTTGGGAACCAGGCAGAACTGTGCCTGGACTGGAGTGACAGGACCACAGCTCTGCCCAAGCAAAAGGACACCTGGGTGCTGAGAAGTTGCAGGAACCTCATTATTTCACCACTGCCTCCTCATTCAGTTCTGGTAAACTAGAAAAATCCTACAAGGGCAGCTTTTCTCATGCCATCAGGTGGTCTGGGGTGTTCCTAGGTATGTGACACAGGGTGTCCCTGAGTGTGTAACATGCTGCCTCCCTGACACCACTCTGGAGCAGCCAGTGCTGTGTCCCATTACTGGTCTGGGTAATTGCCATTTCTTTGGCTTCCTTAGGATGTCAGATCCCTTGCAGGCAGCTGGGAGGGAATGCCTGGTGCTGGCCGCATGGTGAGTCAGTCAACTGAGTTTGGGGCTTCTAAAGCCTCAGTGCTGAGTGATCCAGACCTGAATTCATCACACCTGAACAGCCAGAAGAGAGCTGCCAGTGGGCAGGAGGCTCAAAACTGCTCTGCTCATTACTGTCCCTATTTTGTCCTGGCAATGGTCAGCTACATGGTGTGGGAGCAGGGTGGAGAAGGTGGCTGAGCAGGTTGCACTTTGGCTCAGAGATGTCATGTGAGATTGGGCACAACCAGCAGTGCCCAGTCACCTGAGTCTGACAGCAGCATCGTGTCTCCAAGTGGCTCCCTGAGGAAGATACAGGACAGAGGTCGAGATGTTTGGTTAACATGGTCTATGGGGAGGAAGAAGGCTGCTGCAGCAAAGGTCTGGGGTCTCACATCCACTGGCTTTCAGGAAACACCCTGGAACTAAACACCCCAGTGGATGATCGTGCTCTGCTCAGCTGGCCTGGGTGCGAGAGAAGCCAGAGTGTGCATGGACAGGGGTGTGGGGGCTCAGTGAGGGGTGTGCTGCTTCCCAGCACCTCAACACACACCTTCTGCCCCACAGCATGCGCATTGTCCCCAGTTCCGACTCCTGCCATAGCCATCCCTCAGGAGCTCTCGGTGAACACAAGTCCTCACCCGGGGGACAGGAGCAACTTTCCCTGCCCAGGACAAGTGGACAGTTTCCTGATAGTAAACCATACTACTTGCTGTCTGGTACAATTCAGCTTATTCTTACTTGTAATGCAATTTATGTGGGAATGCTGGCTCAGCACAGGAATTCACCTGCATTTGCGGCTCCTTCCACGAGTGGCACTTTATAGTCACTCAGACTGGCAGTGACACGGCTCTGTCTCATCTCTCCTGGAACAATGCTCCAAGGGCACAAGGAACCGGGACATGCCCAGCCCTGCCCTGGGGGGATCTGCTCATGGTATTGGGGCAAGGCAGGACATTTGGGATAAGCCAGCTCTGCTATGGCCCTGCATGAAAATCTTTGAAATAAAGAGAAGCAGTTTATTTTATCTGATATAGAGAATTCCACAGAGAGCTGCTTGAGAGTAGTGTTGACAGATCAGAGAGTTAGACTTGGAAAAAGACCCCTGAAACAGGATTTGTTATGGGTACCTGCAGGAATGTGGCTGGCAGTGGGATAAAAGGGTTTTCCAGCAGAGGAGGAGCAGGCTGGCAAGAACTGCATTTTTCAGGTGTTACATGAGAGAAATCTGCACGATTTAGACATTAGGCTGAGTTAGAGAAGACTAAGCTGTGCTGATAGCGGGTTCTGGTGGAATAATGGTTAGTGCTGTCTCAGCCGGTAAGGCTGGAGCTGGCAGGTGGATATCCATGAGATCATGGAGGTTCTTTGTGCCAGTGTGTGATTACAGAGAGAACAAAAGTCCTGTGGCCAAGACCACTCACTGTGAGCATCTCTTTAGTATCTCTACTCCAGGGCCCTGGCCTGCAGGAAAATACTGGTTTCCATCCCCTTTCCAACTTTGGTTCCCCTCCTTTAGTATGAGCTATGAAAAAACATCACGTTGATTTTTCAATCAAAGGACAAGGAAGCAAAAATGGTGTATACTCCTAAGCCATCTGTAAACACTCTCATCCACTTTGGCTTTACTCAGGGAGAAGAAAAATTTCTAAACTTCCCATGACTAGTCTTAACATATGTGCAACTAGGTGTCTACAATTGGTCTTGGGAAAATAATTGCTTGCTTTTCCAATTTTATTAGTCACCCATCAGTCTTAAAAGTAGGAACGCAAATAAATAGTTTCTGGATGATATTAATTACAAGCAAGCAAATTATACTCCAGCAACTGTTTTATCCCACGGCTACCAAAACTTCTAGAGAACAGCAGGATAATATCACAAATGTCCCCATTCTCAGACTTTGCAGGGACTGAGATTCACCACTTGGACTCGGGAGGAAGTCCTTGCTGCCCCTTGGGAATTCCATGTTTGCTGTTGGAGCAGCTGCTCACAGAGAGGGACAGTGGCAGCAGTCTGGCCCCCAGTCTGCACAGCAGTTTCTGTCTCCCTGGTCGATAGGGCAGAAAATTCTCATTTCTTAACCTGCCAAAATACGAGCATCTGCAGTGATGCAACAGGGCAGGAAAAGTTGTATGGTATCTACTGATAAGAACTTCTGCATGTTTAATGCAAAGGATATTTTCCATATGCTTGTGTAATTGGGAAATTAAATCATCTGGATGTTGTTATACATGCTAATTATGCTAAAGACACTGAGGAAAAATCTTCATCTTCCACACGTCATGTATAGCTAGAAGATAATGACATTTTAGATTCATACTTGTCATCTTGGTACATAAAAGTGAAAATATTTTAAGTATGTGCATTTGGCTGGAATGTATGTGGAAGGAAAATAAATTGTGTACTTGTTTACAGATTTTTCCAAACACTGACAATAATGGGCAGATCAGGGAAATGTGAATTTGTGAATCAGCTTTACTAGCATTTCTTGTTTAGCATGAAAGTTTTGTGCTAAAACAGACCTTAGGCATCACCACAAATAGCTCTCTATTTGCTTGCTCTTATGTGGGAAATAGGAAAAATAAAAAACTCTCAGAAACTGCATGAAAGCAGATCTCAGATTAGAAGAATGCAAGAATATAGACATGCAAGGACAAGAAACAATAAGGCTGTGTTTTTGAGCCGTGTAGAGATAGGTCTTAGAAAATATGGTGAGCAAGATAATAGAAAAATGTAAGTTTAATAATAAGGCTTTATCCATTGTGGTTAAGCTATGACAAGCAGGCGTTGTTAGAGGCAAAATGTACATGTAATTTTAATAATTGGCTTAAGCAAACACTTGTAAGCTTTTAACATTATGCTATTGTCTAGAAAGGTTTTAAAAAGGCATTGTAACCAAGAAAGTTTGACTGCTGATGTAATGGCATGAGCTTTCAGTGTCTTCTGTGTCTTACCTTGTACTGATGAGGCTGATGCTGAATAAAAAGCTCAAGGAGTGCCTACCTGCAGCCCCATCCCGTTATTGATAAAACAAAGATCCAACACTCTTACTTACAGCTGCTTGCAGTTATCTCTATGTTGTTGTTATGTGAAGCAAATATTTAAATATTTTGGCTAAGACATGTTGAAATATTGTTTTAACCGAATCATTTATTTGCAATAAATGAAGTATAAAGAATGCATTTTGGAAACTACACTTAACAGAATTAAAAACATCCTGGTGTTCCTTCCTTAAATAAATTCTATTCAGCGACTCACCCAGGGTAATAAATGGCATGAAAACTCCATCTACTGTCATACAGTTCTTATGACACAAGCACAGAGTTAAACCTGTGCCATTGAAGTGGGGTTTTTTGTTTACTGAAAAGGAGAGAAAAAATATTCACAGTTCAGTTTGTTATAACCATGTCCTTTTTATTGCCCAGCTCTGCACTCTGTAGCTCTAAGGAGCTGATGGCATTCACACAATCTGCCTCACTATTTTGGGCACAGCTTCCACTTTCCCAGGGAGAGCTGCTCTTCTATTACATTCATTATGGTAAAGTGAAGTTACCCATATTCTTGAGTATACATACTATATATATTCAAATACAGGGTTTAGAGCATCTCTGATATTTCTTTGGACCTTGATGGTCAAGTATCTTATTAAAGGAGAGGACTCATGCAATAAAATTAAACTATTAAAGATTCTCTCCCAGCTCTTTGCACCTGGCATGGCTGTGGACTCTTTTGGCTTTGTAATTTATGGCAGAACTCTGCCATCTTGTCTCTTGTAAGTGCTTGCTACAAATGTTTATAAATATGTTTGGAATTACTTTCAACAGAGTATGGACAAATCAACTACTCATCCAATGTAAGTAATCATTCACATTGCAGATTCTCGTGGTGCAAGACAGATTGAGGTGCTGACACTGCACAGGTGCTAATAACAAATACCTGAGCAGATAGGGAAAGAGGGCATTGAGATCTGCAGGGGTTAGAGGTTGGGAAATTCAGTGATATTTGGCCCCCTATAAACTCTGAGGCTTTTATGAGGTGAGAAACAACTGTGGAAATAATATTCTCTTGCAATATGCAAGTTTAGCACATTCTATGTTTGGTGAAAATGGGTGTGCTCTTGCATTTAATGCCACAGGAAAGAATCTAAGAAGATCAAAGAAAGATGAATCTAAAGAATAAAAGAAGAAATAAAGAAGAAATCATCTAAAAGGATTAAAGCACATTTGACATGAACCAGCATCTTCCATTTGGCCTGCTGTCAATCCACTTAAAACACTGCTCTGATAGAAACAGTGAAAATTTTTGTCCCTGATGTGCTGCTGGGAGAGTATGACCTAGGAGGGGAATATAAAATGGTAGCATGTGCCCTAAAATCTTGACCTCTTGAAGTTAAGAGCAAACTCTTCCAGCTGAAGTGGGCTCAAGCCTTTATCTTTGGTCCATCAGCTCCCTATGATGAACATTTATTCTTCATTGCCCACTTTTGAAAAATGGGATGAAAGGTCAGTGTGGATCGTGCAGCATCTTTCAGAACTACAAGGGAGGCAGCTGAGGTAACCTTGCTGCTACAGCCTGATGTGAGAGGGGGCACTGTGGATGTGGGATAGAGCCAAGCCCTGGAGCTCCAGGCTGCCCCAGCACAGGGCCCAGCACAGACAAACTGTGCCCTGAAGAGGGGCAGAGCATGCTGAGTTTGTGCTGAGCAGCTCTCAGAGCACCCAAAATCCCTGGAAAGCATTTTAAGGTGCTGCTGAAGCCTTTGTCAGTGATAACCTCGAGCCCATGACATGTCAGCGAACTTGTGCTGTCAGTTTGCACCTTGTCAAGTCTGCCAGCACAGAAGCTGCTCATCCCAAGTTGAGGGCTGCAGGTTTGCCTGAAACTCGGGGATTCTGACACTGATACGGTGCACTCCTCTCAGCCCTGCCCAGCTATGCTCCCTTCTGCCTTCCTTCCGAGGATGGCTCTGATCTGCCCACAGTCCTGTCAACTGTCGAAAGAAATGATTCCTAATAAGAAGATATTCCAGAGCTGATTAGCAGGAAATTACTATGTGTGATGTTGCTAAGCAATCTCAGACTGGCTTGACTGCCTGGAAAAACGCTTCTCTGTTGGAAAACCCCAGAAAAGTTGAGGGGTGGTCGGTGGCTGCTGCTGTCTGCTCAGAGCAGAGGAGTCGGGAATAGGCCAAATAAAGGTCCTTGTCCTGTCGAGGCTAGTGTGACGGCTATTGGAAGTGAGAAGGAGCTCTCCCCCGAGAGCAGCAGCAGCTGCGGGATGGAGTGGAGGAGGCAGCAGGCGATGCACAGGGTGGAGCGAGTCCTGCAGACTGGAGGCGGGTGTAGAGCGACGGAGAGCCACTCCCTAGAGACAGGGCTTTGTGGCAAAGTGGCCACGAACATCCTTCCACGGTGAATTTAAATAGTTGTTGGAAATGATAACAAGTTTATCATTTTTTATATAACTTTAGCCGGGTTTTGTTTGCCTTTGCCTGGGGGAAAGGAATTGAAGTTTCTTTTCAAAGGATGGTTTCACTAGTGAGGCCTGATGACCTTAACATCTCAACAGGACTGGGAATAGCACAGAAGATGCACAAAAGATAACGACCATTAATGAACAATAACTCCAAACATCACCCCCGGCATGGTCGGAGACACCTGCTCTGGGAAAAGAGAGTTAAGAGAACTAAGAAGAACCTAATTACCATCGAAGGCAAAGGGATCAATAACCAGTAGGAAACAAAATACTAAGAACTGTGTAAACTGGGACCAATGAACATTGAACCGATTCATTTATCTGGGTTTTGACTATATATGTGAAAAATCTAGTAAAGATCATGTGTGATGGAATGATTTTCTCTTCACAACATGGGCAATGTATGGATGAAATTATTTCTGTTGCACGTCCTAGCCAGACTAAAGTAATGTCTTAATTCTCTAACATCAAAATGTTGTTGGAGAGTTTTTGCTTTCCCCGCAGTTTTGGTGACATGGTGAGTGGGAGCTGTTAACCCTGGAGTTCAGAAATCTCTCTGTGCATGTGGAACCAGAGGGTGGGCTTTGTTGGTCTGTTTAAGGAGCTGAACTTTGTTTCAGTATGGGGCAAAGCTCTCGAGATTAACAGCTCCTGAGCTACAGCAGGCAGGTGTTGGTGAGGATCTGAGCCCTGTAGTTCAGTTGTTTTCCCTCCCTTTTGATTTCTCTGGTGCTGGAGCAGTAACTTCAGTTCAGCTCACCCACAAGAAGCAAGGTTTCCCTGCCGATTCTCTTTAACCAATTTCTGTCAGAAAAAGCAGCACCTAGAAGCAATTTTTCATCTCTGTCCATTCTTCGTTATCTCCACTTATTATTTATCTTAAAACAGAAACTTCAATTTTATTTGTACAAACCTCAAATTTAAAAATCATTTGCAAAGCTGTTGAGTGTATTAACATGCCAGTAGGAACTGGGGAAGGCAGATGCTGAGTAGGAAGTACATGTTCATCCTGAACTAGCAGGAGCTGGAGTTGTCAGGATGTCCCCTGCCATCTGGCCTGTTGGAGCCTGTGGCAGATTCACAGCTCTCGAGGGAGGACACGCTGTAGACGCCATAGGATATCATTATGCTGTTTATGGGGACAAGACAGACATTTGTCTCGATGAGACGGGATGTCAGTCGGGGATGCTACAACCACGCGGTCTTTTTCATAGCCCCTTAAAAAACTCGGAGATGAAGCTGGTACTTACAGAAATGTTGATGTTTAGAAAAAAAAAGCCGTGTCGGAACCCTGAAGGTTTTCAGCCAGATACCAAAACGCGAGGGAACTGAACCCGTTGCTGCCCGCGCGGCGCAGGGCGAGCGGGCCAGGATTGCCATCGGCGCTCGGCGCTGCGCCGCGACCAGACCGCGCTTGCGAGCCCCCCGACGTCGGCGGAGCCCTGACACCGCCTCCCTCATTAGCATCCCTTCCTCCTCCGCCTCCGCCGGCCGGCCGCAGAGGGGTGCGTGGCAGCGGCGCCGGAGCCGCGGCGGCTCTCGGCAGCAGCAGCAGCTGCCACTGCCGAGCCGCGCTCTGCTCCGTGCCAGCGCCAGCAGCAACTTTGCCGCTCCGCAGGCTGCAGAAGCAGGGCGGTGTGACAGCGCACCCGGCAGCGGAGCCTCCCCGACAGCGCGAAGCAGTGCGGAGCGGAGTCTCTCCAGCCTCCCTCCCCGGTGGGGCGGAGCGGATCCCCCCCTCCTCCATCCTCGGCGGAGCAGCGCGGAACGGAGTGGAGCCCCCCCCCCACTCCGCCTCGCTTCCTCCTTCCCTGCCTTCTTTCCTCTTCAGCGGCGGCCGCAGCCCGGGGCGGAAGCGCGAATGCGGCGCGGAGTCCGGCGGAGCCCATCGAGGGGCCGGGGCCGGGGCCGGACGCCGCGAAGAGCGGGGGGATGCTGAGCCCCGCCGCCCGGCACCGCGCCCGCCGCCGGGAGATGCTCCTCATGTTCGCGCTGTGGCTGGCGTGGCAAGAAGCGCCCGCGGCGCCGACCCCCGCGGAGGAGGACATCACACGGGGAGTTGTGAGTTACCGGCGGCCCCCGTTCCTCTCCGCTCCCCCCTGCTCCCCCCTCCCCCGCCACCCGTCTCGCCGTGTTCTCCCCCACCTTCGGGCATCGCCGGCCCACGCGGCGCTGGGCAAGCTTCGGCTGCTGAATACATTCCCTGGTGCGCCCCGCTGCCCGGTACTCCCTTTGCCGCCAGTGCCTTCCATCCTGCTCCGGCTGATCGGGCCCTTTTACACCTAGTGCCCCCTCCAGCATTATCTACGTGGTGCCGCTCATTGCAGCTGGTGCCCCCCCGCGCAGACGGAAGGGTCTATTTATCCCCCCTGCACCCAGTGCTCCCCACCCCATACCCTCTGTACCGAGCCCTTTGGAAGTCAGAGTCCCCCTCCCTAGCACCCAGTGAATCCCACTGCACACAGTGCATGGTGCATGTCCTGCACCCCAGCCTGGTGCCCCAACTTTCTCCCAGCCCAGCATCTTACGGCCATGGCCTCACCAGCTTTCATACATGGATGGTGATTTCTCAAGCGTTGAGAAAGGGCTGGCCTGTGTCGAGGGCTCCCTGCCTGCCGTGGAGCCACACAAACTCCAGCAGCAAGCAGGGTAAAACGGCACGTTTGGAGTCAGAGCGATCCTCTAGGACTGAGACATGCCTTGTGGATGTGTTAAGGGCTGCTCTGTGCCGGCAGTAGCTGGAGGGTTGCCTTCGTTGCGGGAGTCTGCATCGGAGCGCGGATGCAAGGAGCGCGGGCATCCTTGTGGTCCTGCTTCTTCCCTCATAGGTGCCTGCTTAGTCCGCAGGTATATAACAGGTTTTAGCGGTCATGGAGAGCTTAGGTCATGTCTCTGCCAAGTCGCGGTGCCAGCAGGTCTATAGAGCTTCACTCCCCTGAGAAGAAATTAAGGTTTTCCTCTTGGAGGGGTAAAAGTTTATTGTAGTTTATACCAGTTGTAGCTCAGAGACACCCCACCACTACCTCAAACCTGCGTCTCAGAAAGCTAGCTGTGGCTGGGTGTGGGTGTAGGGTCCTGCGACTGGACCTGCCAGTTCATAGAAATTCCCTGAAATTCAGTGAATTTCAAATGCTGCCATTGCACTGCTGTGAAGGTGGGAGGGAGGAAGGGTTTGCAGCAGGGCAGGGTTATCTAATGAGCAGGGCTCACTCAGAGCAGTGCACCAGGACATTGCCTCCACCACCGAGGCTCTAGCTCCGAGCGTGTGCTTCGGCTCAGACACCTGGCAGGGAGGACTAAGCCTATCGTTTCCCATCTGTTCCTAGGAGAATAGAAAACGTAGTGAATATAAAGTATACCCACATCATTATGATGCATTCACTTTCCTCTGTAACCAGATGTTAGAGCTGGAATTAATATTTCATGCAAACAGCACACAAATTGATGTTTTCTGCCCCAATCAATTTAACTCAAACTTTGTCTTTGACCTGCTTTTACCCTCGCTAGCAAATATGCTGCACTCAGCTTTTACAGGGTAAATGTTAATACTCAAGAGGCTTATTAGTTACTGATGACAACTTTCAGGCATTAAGGTTCCTTTTTAGTCCTGGAGTAGATTTGAGCACTCTTTCTAAACCCTGCTATAGAGCTGGGACTGTTGGGCAAAGCAGAAGATGCTGGGGATGATGGTGATAGAGCAGAAGTGAATTGCAGAAGAAGGGCATTACATTAAACCAAGACTTATTTAGGCTAAGAATCCAATGTTTAGGGTGTGTGATTGGTGTCAGGGTTCTGTCTCCTTCCTGTGGATGTGATTGCTGGGGCAAAGAATCTCTCCAGCTTGAGACAGCATTGGTAGGTTTCTAAAGGGATTGAATGTAAATCAGGTTTATGATTATGCACTCTACTAAGCAGCAGGGAGCATAGAAGCCAGATATTTTCAGAGGTTTTGTTAGAAAAACTATCCACTTTACAAAGCAACAATGAAATTAAAGGTCTGCGAGGCATTTCAATCAAATATTTGAAATCTAAGTAGCATGACACTGTGGCAAATAGAAAGGTCTGCTAACCTTGGAAAATTGTATCCAGCAATTCTCTGCAGTAAGCAGAGCACAATGTCAACAGAGCTTTTATATCCCAAATGCTTGCCCCTTGCAACCTAGAGGTTTTCAGTGCTGAGCTGGACTGTGTCTCTGAGCTCTGTCCTCTGCTCCGCTCCTGCTTGAAGTTTATTCTAAATGAAACAGTGGTGCTGAGCCAAATTAAAGTTCAGCACAATGAAAGAGGGCTATAATTCAAAGGCAGTTCTTGTTAGCAGTTCTTGTTAGCTGCCTGGAGTAATATAACATGGAATGCTTCTCCAGTTTTCATTACTAGTGGAATATCCTGCCCAGTGTATAAATCTAACTTGAATATTAATGTCTTTATTGTTCTCCATTAGCTGCCCTGTCAAAGAGAACGTAAAATAGCAGATGGAACAGAGCTTGAGTGATTCCTTTGAATTTTAGTACGCCACTTTTGAGATTTATGACTTTGCATTTTGCACTGCTGCCTTTACAGTAAACCCCCAACCCCTCCTCACCACAGCATTCACAAATTGCATCTTTTTATGGCTGTTGAGCTCGGACATCTCAGGGGTGCAGGCAGCAAAAACTTCCTATACGCTAGTAGTAACTTGGTAACGAGAGCTCTCACTTCACTGGGCTTTGTACCCAGTCTGGGAGAAGGTCTGCCTTCAAGCTGTGCTTTTCAGAATAGCTGGCGTGTGTAGTCTGAGCACCAAAGGTGTTGACCTGGAGACTGTTTTGGCTGCTTTGTAAGGGAGCCTGCTGTTCCTGCAGACAGCTCCTGCCCACTGGGCTGCGTTGCTCTTGTGGGGACATGGCTATGCAGGGCAAAAGCTGTGGCTTGGGGATAGACTGATGCCTGAGGCTGGGCAAGCTTGGCCCCGAGGGAGATGCTTTGCCTTAGGGAGTTGCTTTGCCTGGCACAGAGGTTGCCAGACAGGAGTTGTCAGTGGGGTGGTGGTGACGGCTTCAGTGAAATCATCCTGTGTGGACATGGGCTCTGGCATCAGCAGCTGAAGGATGCAGGAGTGCCAGGAAAGTTTTAGTTTGGTGACAAGAGCATGGGTGAAACAAAGAAGAAGGCTTCTTCTTGACTTTGTGGCCAGGGGTGAGAGGGAAAGTCTGTGTATGCCCTCAAGGCATTTATCCAGCTGGGGATTCCTGGGGGCTTGCGTATGCACAGCCTCCTGCTCACAAAGCCCTGTCTGTGTTGTTCCCAGAGAAGTTGCTCCTAAGGGTTGGAGGCATTTGCATTCATCGATGGAGACCGGGGACCTGCATCCCTCTCTGCCGTTTTCCCAAGTGGCTCTTTGTTTAGGGCAGGGCCCTCGCCTTTGTGGCCGCTTCTCATTTGAATGACAAGGATGCATTTGTGAGCAGAGAGAACCCTTCGAGGCTGTGCCCCACCCCTCACTCCCCCTTCCTCCTGGCTGGCTGTGGTGGGCTAGGGAAGAGACAGAGGTTCCTCTGTGTCCCCACATTAGGGAGCAGAGAGCAGAGGGACAGGAGGAACAGCAGTTTCCTATTAGTGTGTGCCCTACATCTCCCAAGTGCCAAATTTCAGAGTAGAAGCCAGCCCAAGACTCATCCTTGGTGTTTCTGGAGTGCTTTCCCAGCCCTGACCAGGGTATGACCATCCTGGTGCTGTCACCGACAGCTGCCCATGTGCCACATTCTGGTCCAGCTGCCCTCCTGCTCCACCCTGCCCAGAGTCAGCCAAGAACTCCCCGAAACTTCTGCATTTAAGTACCCAGTGGGGCATGTCCCTGAGTGATGGCTTAGCTCCTGGTGCAACGCTTGGGGTTATCAGCCTCTTAAAATAAAATCGTTGTACAAATGTAGGTTGTTCCATGTATCAGGACAAAGTACCATACTTCTTCTGTTTCTGCTAATGGGGAAATTAAAAATTGATAATCCCAGTTGGAGCTTCATTCAGCCTTCTAAAATTGCAAGTCTTTAAGGACAGAATGCTTAACAGGTTCCCTAAGCTGCCTTGGAGAGAGGAGCTTTGCTTGGCCCCTCTGCCATTAAAGCACTTCATGCCTTCCCATATGGAGTAGTGCCCATCCCAGATCCACAAATTACCTTCAAGAAAGCTAAGCAACCATATTAAAAAAATAATAAAATAAAGTTGGTTACATTTTAAAATACCTCTTGAAGCCAAAGTACAATGCAAACTAAATTGACAAAAGGCTGTCTGGAAGCTTTCAAACAGCCAGGCTGCTGTGAAAGCATTTAATCTGGTATTAAAGCCCTGGTTGGTGTGAACCACTCTTTCCCTTTCAGATTTGAGACCTCCATGTACAGTAATGCAATTTCCTCCTGGGCTTGGTTGCTATTGTGGTGCCAGCCGTGGGAACTAGTCAGGGTAGTCAGGCGAAATTACCCGCTTTAATGAAATTCTGTCCTCGGGAAGTGTTCAGAGCCAATGGGTGAAACCCTGCTGTCACCAGGGACTTCCCCACAGTTGGTGCTGGGATGGAGCAGTGAGTTCTTGCTCTGGCCTCACTCTTCATCCTTGGTGCTGTGTTGGGGGTAGTAGTTCCTGGCTAGCAATTTCCCCCGCTCCCTTCCCTGGGGGCAGCATGTAGTGAGGCTGTACCTCCATCCTCTCCTTTTGCCCCTAAAGTCTCCTGAGGCAAAGGGAGATTGCCACCTGTGTGATTCAGCCTGGATATTTTGTTATTCTTCCTCATTAAATTATACCTGCAAAAGAGGCAACACTAAATGCAATGCGTTCCCATCCCTGCCTGGCATCTGCCAGGGCTCTCCTAGTTTGGTGTTGGGTGTGACTCACCAGTGGGACTGTGTGTGTTGGCTCTGCAGAGGATAAGGGGTGACATGGGCGTGACATGGATGGTGTAGTCATGAGACTGGAGGACTTGGCTGTCCATGACAGCCCTGTTTGTCCTAGCAGGTTCATAACTGGCAGCGGCCACTCACTGTGACTCATCATCAGCGCCATGCACCAATTTCTCATTATTCACTCCTTGGCAAAAGTGCTGCAGGAATTGGGCTCTGTGGCTCCAGGAAAGGTCATGCTGTGGTTGAGGGAACCTTTATTTCTGGTGTGGGAGTAGCTGTGTATCCTGTGTGGGTCTTGTGTCCTGGCTGGCTCTGTGGAGGTGACAAATGAAAGGGAAAAACCATCACATCTCAGCTGATTATGAGAACACGGGCCACCACATCGTCACTTTTTAAAGTGTCTTGCTCAGACTAGAGCACCACTTGAAAGCTTAGGATTTGCTTTCAAAATAACCTGAAATCTGACAGCAACAGTTCTCAGATTTTTTTTTCTTTAATCAAAATCACTTTAAATGGGTAGATTTGGGAGTTTCAGAATCTCTTGCTGCTGCACACGTGCCAGCTGCATCTTCTTTGTCCCAGATTTTTATGAGGATTGTCTCTGTTTTCTGGGTCAGAGAATTAAGAGATTTGATGTTATCACATATGCAAAGTTAAATCCAGTGCAAAACAAAGCAGACATGCAGGAGTAAGGGGAAGGAGCTGCTGGAGGACCAGAGAGTTTTAGATCAGAATGAGAAACTGCCTTTGGCAACGAGTTTGTTCCAGGAGAAGACCTGACATGGAATAAATGCTGACATTCACCGAGGAGGGTGGTCTTCAGATGGGATTCTGGCTTTTTAATTAGCCATGGTGATTTAATAAAAACAAAAACGGATTAAATCTGAGGAACTTCGCACATTGGAATACGCACAGAAAATTGTTCTTCCAAGAAATCAAGAAAAAACCTACAGTTCCAGGTGACAACAGTCCAAATACAGTGACTTGGGAAGTGGCAGTATATTCAGGATTTTCTTCATATTGTTTTTTTGAAATGGAGTTTCTGCCTGTTTCTGATGGTCAGTGGTCAGGCAGAGTTCTTCACACCAGCTCACATACTATTTAATCCTGACAATATTGATCTGTGGAGTGAACGAAAGCAATATTACCTGTGTCACAGGGCTCTTGCTCGAAGGTGATGTACGTGTTTAGATTATATTGTCTTGTGGTTTAACTAACCCCAACTGGCATCTCTGTGGTTCAGCTCCCAGCTGCTGAAGATCATCCAATAGTGCCAGTGCTGCTGCTACAGCCTGGGTATGCTCTGAAAGCCAAGTGTGTTCTACACAGCCTGCTACACACATTCTTCTTTAAGGATACAGGACAAAAGTCTTCCTCATCCAAAACAGAAGTGGGAGATAAGTGGACTGCTTTATCCACAGGTCTGTCTTTGTTTGTGGAGGTTGCCTGTCATGCACCATGGTGGTGGCATTTAACCCCCATGCAGCTTCCCCACGGCTCACACCAAAACCACCTGGCTCTGGATTTTTTCACTTTCCACCAGATGCCTCTGGCTGGAGATGGCAGACTACCAAGAGGTCCAAAGAAAACTTCAGGGGCTATTTGCAGATTTGGAGGATTTCACTGTCCAAGGGCTGAAGATCTGAGGATGGTGTTGGGACCAAGGGAGCAGCTGAACCCTGGAGGGGACCCAAATGGGATAAAAAGACTGGTGTGTGAAGAAGGGGTTCACACAGGATCTCTTTTAAGAGGAAAACCTGAAAACACTTCTGAGAAAGCATCCACTTGATTGGCAGCTGTAGACTTTCCGAAATACTGCAGTTTCTAGGCTGTAGTGCTTGTTCTTGACTGTCTACGTATCAGTCAACCCTTCACGAAGAGTTGCTTTTCTCAGTGAGCTGCTGTCACGCAGAAGTGCTACTGCTGATAGTATGGTTGAAGTACATCTCAGGAGACAGATTCCCCTGTTTTCTTCAAAATGGAAGCTGTGACTTTGCTGAGCTGCTGGGTGATTCTGCTGGGCTCCTCCACAGCTATAGTTACCGAAAATTTGGATGACTGCTGGGATTAAAAATGTAACACAAAAAAATGCTCCTTTCGTCTTTATGTAGCTGCTGCAAAATTTAGTTACAGGATCCCAACAAAAGCACAAGGAGCAAAATGATAACCATGCCTGCTGGAGACAATTCCACCATGACTCCAGATCTAATTACCTGCAGCACTGGAGTTGATGTATTTGGTCTTTGGGAACGGGTGTCAGGTCTCATTTATCACCAAGCAAGAAAAAAACAACAGTTTTTCATGCTTTTTCTGAGTCCATCGCATGCTGTCTCCTCTGGAGATACTACAGTCGTGTCCTGGCTGGTGATTGGTCAAAGCTGTGTCTTTGACAAGGTTTGTGGTGGGGAGCATGGGAGGTCCCACCAGCCCTTACGCTTGTTCCCACCTTGTTATTTGTGCTTACTTTGTCATTTCTGTCCCTCTGTCATGCTCACAGTGTCCCTCTGTCATATCTGCCACAGCAGGACAATCAGCGATGATGCTCAAGAAGCATTTTTCTTCTTTGATAAACCCCCTGCATTAAGCTGGCTTTTATTTTTCTTTTATTTATTTTATATTACTTTTCTTTTTATTTTGTTTGTTCTCCACTTGGCTGTTGTTTGGCAAATTCCCCATTGCTCCGTACTGAGCCATGATGTCTCTGCCTTTGCATCTTTCACATCAGAGATGCATTTTTGGTCAAAAGTGAGAGGAGGTTGGATTCACAAAAGGAAAATTCCTCACAGATACGCCTATGAAATGGCAACATGTTTTATATGAAGGCAGAGCTAAAGGGAGGTAGGTAGGTGGTTTGGGACTTTTGCCACTTTTTTTTTTTTATGCTGCTGCTCCACGTCTGATCAATGAGACTCCAAAATGAGGAATCTTGCCCTGCCTCAGCCGGCACTGAAGCGTACAGCAATCCAGTCCTTCCTCCCAGGTGGGCTGCACGTCACATTTCATGACAGAATGACAGGCCTGTCAGACAATCTGTTGCTGTTTTGGCATTTCTGATACACCTTGTGCTTTGGTACACACTCAGCATCCAGAAAGATCAAGATAATCTAGGGGAAATCAACTGTCATGCACCAGGTCCTGTATGGGCAATGAAGAGGTCAACACTGATTTGTGCAGTCCTACATGCTCAGTGGAGTTAAAAACTTACCCAAGAAGGTACCAGAATTTTCTCTGCCTAAAGTCCACAGCATCAAGTGCCTGGTCTGCCAGGTTCTGTGGCATGAGGTGTAGTTCCTGACCAAGCAGCTTCATTACTCCCTGAATGGTGACTTGAGCTCTGAGCTCCGGGTCTCAGAGTCAAAAGCTTCTTTTGTGAAGAAGCGTATCCAGTGCAGACTGGAGTTGGGTGGCTTTTGTGTGCTCCTCATTCACATTTTTATTACTGGGGGAGGGAACAGGGAGTTACTTTCAATGGTCTATCTCTTCCCAGTAAAGTCTTTCCATGCATCAGGGTTTGCCTGGAGCCCAAGCACACCTTTCAGCCTCTTTCCCCAGAGGAGCAGCTTCAGAAGGTTCATACTCCCTGCCTGCTCTGTGCACGGGGTTGTGGAGGCTGGATAAAACAGGTGCCAGTGGGAGCCCCTCTGCAACCCCCGGGGAACGCCTGTTCCCCTCCCTGCAGCCCCTTGGTAGTCGCAGAGCTATTCCAGAAAATCGCTTTTTTGAGAGAAAGGAGTTTATTTCTGCAATAGCAAACGTCGTGGTGAGTCACGGCTCCAGAGTCGAGATCTCCTGGGAGCTGTGCGTCAGCCGCTTTCCTACTGCAGACTAAACCCTGGGCGAGACCCCGGCCCCGGCTCCGGCTCCGGCTCCCGCCGCTCCGGGAACAGAGGAGCGTCTCGTCGGTGTCGTGCCGATGCCCTCTTGTGGAAATTGGGAAAATAGCCGAGAAAATATGCTGGTGCTGGGCTGGGAGCAGTAGCCCGCCCGTGGGAGTAGAGAGAAGTTCTGGGTGCTCCCGTGGGGCTGCACCGTGCCCCCTCCCGCTGCAGCCCGAGAGCTTTTGTCGCTGCTGTCAATGGTATTTTATACTGTGGGAGATGCTATTAACTGAGCCTGGGGGGAGGAGCTCCCAGGTCTCAAATCCTGCACCTTGTGCACACCTTTGGTGCCTGGATCCCTGTACGGTGACAGTTGTCTGTGCTTTAAATGGGTAAAGTTCCGCAAGTGCCTCTGCACCTCCTTGCTGCTGTTCTCCAGTAATTCCTATTTCCCACATAGCAAACACCTTTGTCAACTGCAGTACAAACTTGCTTCCTGAGCAAGCACTGAGCCTGCCAGGTGTCCCCTGTAGCCGCAGCACAGGCACAGACCCACTGCGAGCCAGCTGCAGCAGCTCTGCTGCTTTTCCTGAGAAGACTGCTTTGGTCATCTTCCCAAAACGCCAGTGGGTGAACGTGCCCAGGGGACCACAGGGCCATTGTGCTGGCTCTTGCCTTCAGATCCCAGCCCTGAGTCATATGCAGCACCTCTGGCTGCAAAGGGTGGTGATGAATAGCAGCTCCGGACCAAACCTGCAGGTGCCAAGTGGCTTCTGACTCTGCCGCCCACCTCGCTCCCAAACCTCTTTGTAAGAGCTGGCAGAAATGGTGCCGTGCTGGGTAGAACATGCCAACCCAGCACCATCAGTCTGTTTTCCATCCTCTGTTCTGGTTTCCCAGCCCTACGGGGCACTGGTGAGCCACATGCCCATCTCCCATCACAGCTGCAGAAAAGCCCTGTGACTAGATCTGGCTCTGCTGCCCAGGACCCCCATTCCCACAGCTCCCCTGAGTTCAAGTTCTTCTTATCTTCTCCATGTTTCTCTTCTATTTAATTTATTAGTATCCTTAGAAAGTTGCCTCTTTTAAATGTCTAAATAATTATAACTGTTAAAACCAACTTGTCTCTTGCATTTTCCAGACTTGGCAGCTCCTCTGCCTTCCATGCTTTCCTGGAAAGCAGTGTCTGTAAAAGCCCATCTGTGTTGGGTAGGTCACCAGTGCCAGCCCAAGACAGGGCTGTGCATCATCAGAGGTGAAAGGGAGCCAGAGGTCTGGGAATTTTGTGTGGAATTCATTCAGAGTCCTTGCGGTGACTCTCTGTCTGTCCTGCATCATGCCTGTCTGTGTGATCACAGATACTCATTTTTGCTTGTGTGTTTAGAGAAATCAGTTCTTTGGGCAAGGACATCTGCTTTTTTTTTTGTAGCTCTGTGATCATCTCTCAACCTGTAGGTTATCTAGGCCAATACTGTGCCTGAACCCTGACAGTCCTTTTAATTAATTTCCTTTTGTGGAGGAGCAATAATGTACTTCTGATGTGTTGAGGGAATTCAGTGTTAGGAGCCTGACTTGTTCAAAGCCAGGCTTGAACAGGGACAAGGAGCTGAGTTCACATGCTCAGAGAGGCTCGGATCTTGTTCAGAGCCAAGATATACAACTGCAGTAGTTGATTAATATTGCAAACTCTTTCAAAGCAGAGTTTCTGGCAAAATTGTCAGCTCTGCTGCGTAGCAGGTAGGATGCCTGAATGGCCTCCAAAGGGATCCATTACAGAATAACAAATGTTTCTTTACCAGGATGGTTGCAAGAACAGCAATCAGAGAAAATCAATATGGCATGCTCCTCATCCCCAGTGTAGCCTTGAACCCTAAAGAGCAAACTAACTGGCAGCCAGGTCCCCAGCACATCACCTTGGGATGCTCTAAAGGACTGGAAGTTGCTGGGTAGCAGCTGGGAGTGGGGTGATGTGTTGGCTTGGACAGCCTGGGGAAGGGTGCAGGGTCTCACTGCAACTGTGGGTGATGAAGCTGGGCTGGTGCAGAGGAGGAGATCTCAGTTTGCAAATAGGGAACAGATTGTTTATAGCAAAAAAAATAATAATAAAAAAAATAAAAATGTGACCACTGAAGCCATGACTGAGCCTGGAGAAACCGCAGTAATAAAGGCAGTAGCAGCTGGAGTAAAATATGACCCAGTGGGTTCCCCTATGAGGATGAGGGCAGGGGGAATTGCTCTGTTGAGAAAATCAAAATACCTCCATTTTTCAAGGGCTTCAGGTGCCCATCCACATTGTTCTGGAGAAGGAACTCATTCCTGGGGCACTCAGTTGTGGGAGCAACAGCACTTTCTGCTCTTATGGTATTATCACAGTCCAGACAGGACATGCTCAAGCCATCCCAGAAGGAGCTGACCAGAACTGGCCCATCTTTGGTGACTGTGCAGAAACAGAGCTGCTCAGAGAGAAAAAAAAGAAAAAAAGGAAAAATGAGGCAATAAACAGTCTCCAAATGACTGAATAGCAAGACCTCACAAACAAGATAGAGTAAGTCAGAGGAATCCATAATTTTGGTGTTGAAGGAAATGCCTTTTCCTGGATTTATTTCTCCTATAAGGGGTGCAGCTGTTCCCAAACAGGGTCTGCTTTCCTGGATTGTGGAACATGTGCTGTCAGTACCTGTGTAAAGGCAGCAGGGAAAGACAGAAGGTAGCCAAAGCATCTGGGAAGAAAGGGTTGGATCCAGCTCCACTGAAAAAGAGGCAGAAGTGAGTGGGTCCAGAGCCCAAAAACATCCCTCCCAATTTTCCTTGCGCTTCATTACTGGAAGAGCAGAGTGGCAATGACAGAAAGCCAAGTCGAGGTGGAACTCATGAGACACAGAAGCTCTGATAGGGAGAGCATCACTGCTTGGGAAACCATTGTGTGTTGGAAAGTATTTGCTTTATTATTATTTTTTTTTTCTCTCCTCGCTGCTCCTTGATATGGTTGGGCATTTTCTAAATCATTCCCATGTGAGTGGAGAGCTTGGGGGGCAGTATTTCACATTTCATAATCTGTATGACTTGATTAATTTGGCTGTATGTTCAAACCTCATGAAATTGGCCAGTTTTGCTGAGGTTTAAAATAGATCATATCCCTCTCCTACCATCAGTTTTGCAAATAACCACTTGTTGGCTTCTTAAAGTGTTACAGATAGAGGACAGGCTGTGCGCTGCCAAGGACAAGTCATATTTAAAAGAGATAGTATGTCTTCTGTGAGAGCTCAAATGAGGGAATGGATGTTTGTGAAACTCTTTAAAACATGGTTATGTCAAGAGCAAGAAGTTCGCCTTTGGTTTTCATTTGTATGCAAGGTGAAGAAAGGACAAGACTTCTTTTTCTCTTCCTCTGAACTCTTGCAATCTTCCACCATAGAAATTGGTGATAATTGACCCAGCTGGGTCAAGGTGTAATTTTGAACCTTGAGTATTTTTCACTCTGCAAGCAATTTGAATGATTCGACTTTAACACCTTGGCAACCTATCATTGGAACAAACAAAAATCTGGTGAGGAGATGCCAGCAGAGAGCAGCATCGATCCAGGCTGTGGGAAAGGCCAGCAGCTGCCTTCCCCCATACGCAAGGGCCTTTTCCACAGATTCACATCTGTTTTGGTAATTGGCTTTTGTACATCAGACTGAGAAGTGCTCTACAATCCGCTTCTTTTCTTCCCCCACTTCTTCTTTCAGGGAGATTTTCTTAGGTTTGAAGAAAGAAAGGGTGAGTTTTGAGTTGCAGGGTGAAGATGAACTTTGAACAGCAGGGTGAGGGTCCTCAGAGTGCGCTGGTACATAGGAGTGGGACAGGGCTCAGCAGCCTGGTGACCCTGCTCCTGGCACCAGCCATAGCCCTGGGGCTGGGACGGTGTGCTGTGGAGTGGGATGAGATTTCCTGTTGTATGTGTGCAGTCCCTAGTGTCACTGCTCACTACTGCTCTGCCATCCACCTCCCAGAAATGCCTGCTTAATTACTGCGGCTTTGATTTTGACAGCAGAAATTTCCCTCCCTGCCTTCCAACCTTCACAGCTTTCTGCCAACAAAGATAAAGCCCCTTTGCAGAGGCTGTTTGCTCCTGTTTGCTCCCACACGAGGTAAAAGCAGGGAGAGGACCAGAGGGTGATGCCCGCCACAGCCACAGGACTTTTGCCTGAATGTCCCAAGGATGCCCAAACCAGGAGTTAACCCAGCCTGCAGCAACACCTCCTAGTTGTGTATAAAGGGGGCTGGAAAGACAGGGGCAGTGATTTGGGATATCCTTGGCAAAACTAGCCAGCCCTTTGTGTTTTGGGGCCGAGAAGTTTTTAGCAGGTAGGGGTGGAGCCTGCCCACAGCACCTAGAGCAGGACCCTGCCTGCAGGATGCAGAATTGGGCCATTCTGGAGCAGGCTGGCAGAGGCAGTGCGAGGGTGATCCAGAGCATTTCCCCTTACTGACATTAGCAAATGCTCTGCATTTATCTGTGGGAGGGAATTGGAGGAAACTCATCATCCAGGTGGTCTTTCAGATGAAGTTTTGCCTGCAGTTCATTTGACGCCACTAGCTGCAAATGTTTTGTCACTGTGTTGCAGTACCAGTTTAGACTTTTTTTCTGCACTCTGTTTAATGCCAGCTGTGGTTTATTAGTATTACTGGCAAAACCCAATGGTACTTGGGAATGTGTCCTAGTTTCCCGTCTTACTGTAGAGCAGAAGGCTTGCCCATGCTCCCTGCACCACACACATGGAAAAGCAGCAAATCCAGAGTGATCCCACAGCAGGTGGATGCACTCACCTCCCCTTTGCAGTGCCACAGAGCTGTCTCAGCAGCTCCTTTTACATTGCCCCTTACCTGAGCCCAAGACAGAGCACAAGGGCCATGGGGAGGGGTTGATGGAAGCAAGGGCTCAGAGAAGCTCTCCACATCTCTCCCCTTCCACTGAGTAATGCAAAAATTATCAGTTTAAGGAGGTGTTGCCTCAGTGATGGAGAAGCAAAAAGGGTTTCTGTGGTGGCAATTGGGCTGATCCAGTGCCTTGCAAGCACTGATTCAGCAATCAGTAAAATATGCACTTGTCTTTGATAACAGCTAATTTCCAGCTCCAGGTATCTGTTGTTTTAACCAATACCTTTTAAATACAGCTTTGCTGGGGGCAATAAATGCAATGAAAAAGTAAAATGTAAAAATTAGCAAAGCTGGTAAATATAATTAGAAAAATTTGTCTGTTAAACAAACATCGATTGTGGGTGAGGTTAACTAGTGGTGTTTCCTCCAGGATGAGCTGGGAGGTGAGGGTCTCGCTTCGGCTCTCCCGGGCTTATTTTGCAGGGATGCTGGTACTCAGCAGCTGCTCTCAGTGCTCGAGAACTTCTTCGGTTGGTGCCATTTGATGTGCTGTAACAAGTTCTCCATCCTAAATACAATGTTGCAGTGCCAAAGGGCTTTGATAGGGAAATGTTCCCACCCAGCCCAATCTTTGTAGCTGGTTATGGGTCTCCAGGGCAGAGAGGACTCTGAAGTCCTCTGAGGAGAAAGGTTTCTTTCCTTTCACTCCGCAGCTCACAAGCTGGTGTTACAAACTCAGTGGCAGGCTCTCCTTGCATTGGTGCATGCCAAAGATTTCTCTTGTATTTTGATGATCACCAAGAGATGTTTTTCTTGCAGAAGCTCCTCAGCTGCAGCTTCTAAATGAGCCTGTGTAGCTTGGAGGAGCTGTATATTGTTACCCTCTGGGTGCAATACTGCTGGTATGACATTAAAGTATCAGATGCTGAGAGAGTTTTCAGTGGCCTCATTCCAGGACTGCTGCTTTGAAGAGAATTGGTGCCTTGTTGTGCATTAAATTATTTATAAATTTTTCTGTTAGTGACTGGATTTGAGAATTAAAATGCGTATGTGAGAAAAGGTTGTCAATAATGAAATAAGGTAATACAAAGATATAGCCATTATATGCATAATTAAAATTATATATAACTGCATCTTCTTTATGTAGCTGCTTTAGCATCTCACCTAATCAGCCCCTGAATCCTCCCCCTGTCTGAGTTTGGCTCCTGCTGCTGCTAAAGATGCTGCAGAGCTGCCCTGAGTAGGGCCCTGGCTGGTTCCTTGGGGACAGTGGTCCTGTCTTCCCACTTTTCCCCAGTTTCTGGGCTTGAAGAGTGGGACATTATATGACAAAGCAGAAAGACAAAAGTCTTTAATTTGCACAATAAGCTGTTTTTATCATATCCCTTCATTAGTGTGTTCCGCTTTCAGGTGTCAAGATGCTCAGAGCCTTCTGAGGGTGCACTAAGTGGTTCAGACACCCCCTTATGAGAAGCAGTAAATCTTTTCTCCTTGTCTATTTCTTGGCATGATGTAGAGCTCAGACACTGAATCTGCAGGAGGCTAGATTTGGATTAATTTCCTTAAGATAGGGAGCTCTCCCTGCAGGCATGTAGTTGATGGGCAGTGGCTGTTGAGAGAACCTGGACCACAAACCTCCTTAAACACTATTCTGAAGCATCCTGTACCTGTAATGGAAAAATGCAGTGTCCTGCTCCTGTGGGGCAGGTTTTCTGCAAGTGGTGAGGGAGGGAGGGATCATGGCCCTACAGGTGCCTTCCTTTGGTACAGAGCCCCAGGGAGTGTCTGGCCACACTGTACATGCTCAGCCCCTCTTAACAAACCAAGGGGATAGTGAAGGGCAGTGCATGAGAATGTTGCTTTGATTTTCCCTGGGGTGCCTTGGAGACTCATGGCCAGAAAAGCCACAAAATGAGCTTGAATAACAGTGTAGTCAGACAGCTCTTTAATTAAAAAGCTATGGTTTCACCACTTCTTTAGCTGGTCCCAGCTGGGGCCAGCACTGTGGTAAGTGTGCAAATATAAAGAAATATAATTTCCTGCAACCTTTCTATTTTCCCTTGAAGCTCAAAGTCCTGCCAGTGCCAGACCCCATGTGGGCCTGTACTTCTGGCTTCCAGTACTTCAGGCTTTCACAAAGACTTGTGAAACTATGTGTTCACAGAGAATAATTTAAGCGTTAACCTTTCATTACAAGATGTGTGTCCAAGAGGGCCTTCCTGTAAAGTCCACCCTTATGTAAAATTAACATGCACTTACTCACTGGGGCTCTGGGGAGTGTTCTTATTCCTGGATGTTCCCCATTTACCCACTGCCTCCTTCCCCGCAGCTTCACATGCCCAAGTAGTGAGGAATTTTTGCTTTACCTCTGCTGTCCTCAGGTCCCTGGTGTTGTGATGGCTGATGCGTGCTCAGATCCTGCCTTCATTGGCCAGGAGGGTGCTCAGTCCTGTTCACTGGGGCTGTGTGCGGGGAGCAAGTGGAGCTTCCAGCAGCAGAAGGAGGCTGAAGCCACACACTTAAATTATTTTTCTTGCTGTTCAGATCAAATACGTCTTGAATTTACTCTGCCTAAAGTTGTTTGAACTTTTCTTGTCCAAAGACCTTGTTTGCTTTCCCCTAGTAGTTTTACTTTGCCATAGTGGAGGATTTATTGTTGGAAATGCTTTGCTCGGGCTGCTCGAGTTGGCAGGGATCATCTCTAATGTTCTGGGCACAGGTGAGAGGATGGGTGTGGTGGGTGCAAAGAGCCACATGCCTGTGTGACAGTATCTGATCCCCGAGGGGAATCGTTTTAGGCTTGTGGGGAGGGTCGCCTTGGAGCGCTTGGCAAGCCAAGTGGGATGTGGATGCTGCACATGGGCTGTTGCTGGTGGGGGAATAACTGCACCAGTGATGATCCTGGCTGGCACAGAACACCATGGGAAGACCCCAGGCTCTCACAATGTGCCTGCCCCCGCGTGCTGAAGGCTCGGGGTTTTGGAGGACAGCAAGAGGTAGTGGGTTTACACAGCCTTGGCAGCATCCATGGGGATGAGGCTTATCCCAGCACCAGTTCCTCTCCTCTCAGCTTGGTAAAAGGCTGGGTACATTGAGGATAACAATATCCATCCCTGAGCAAAAGGAATGTTTTGACCTCTGCGGGATTAGGGCTGTTTTCCTCAGAGAGAAAAAAACCATCCTGATTGTTTGGGCCTAAGCTTTAGCTAGATAGTCATTTTAGTACTACAATAGCAGGCAGAATTGTGGAGCTGGCTTGCTTATCCTGATTTCTGTTTTGCTGTTTATCCTGTTTATCTTCTCCTTGTCACCCTGAACTAGTTTGCCTTGTAAGGAACCAACCTACCACACTTAAAAAGAAATCATCAGGAAGAAAACTTGCTGACTGAGTCTTTCCTTTGCCTGTGGCAGTTGAATAAGCTCATCATCTTATATAATATTAATATTTGTAAAAGCAGACCTACAGAGCTCATAAATCTTCCATAAAAGAGGGGCAATATCTATGTCTATTTTAAAATGAAGCAGGTAAGTAGGTTCCAGAACAAAAGAATATTGATACAAAGGAGGTGGAGAGATGAAATAAATGAAATTGCCATTTTAGTCAGAATATTCTCTCTACATATGTAATACCAGAAGCCTCACTACTGTGGCAGCCAACACTTCACTCTGGGTGATCGCTTGATCCTGGAAAGATCCAGTGCCTGGCTGCTCCCTGGTATTCCATTCAAGTGGCTTTAGGAGCAAAAAAAAACCTCCAAAATTGAAGCAGAGCTTATTTGCAGATGGGAGGACTGCATTACCATTTTTCTGAACTTTGTCCTTCTCCAAATGGGAAAAATAAAAGTGAAAAAATCTGTAGTTTTGGGTTCTGTTAAACATCTTTTTAAGGCAAGAAGCAGGCTTTTCCCCGTTACAGACGGGAACCCAGATGAGAAAAAAAAAAGTACAGTTTATTTTCAGCCAGTTAAGTGAGTAATCTGTCTCCAAACACACATGTGGAAGCTGCTCTGTGAAAGAACAACACCGTGGTGTTGCTAACAAGGTCCCTTTGCAAAGGCAAAATCTGCTTTGGAGCAGTTGGTTTAAGACTGTAAATCTTCTGTTGGGAATCACCCATGGTAGAGGATGGTAAAATGAAAGGGTGAAGAGGCAGGGGAACATGGAAAAATTTCATTTTTTTCATTTTTTTTCACTTTTCTTAGTACTACTGCTGTGAGACAGTTGCAATGGCTTTTTTCCTCTGCTGCGATCATCGTGCAAGTCCCACCATCTGGAATAGAGCAAGGGCCCCAGAAGGGCCTCCAACCCCCAGAAGGGACACTGTTTTGTCCATAAACTTCCCAGCTGTGGTTTGTAGGCAATGTGTGTGCTGCTGCTCTGTGCTGAGCAGCACCAGGGCTCTTGCTGGCAGCTGTGTTTTGCTGGTGGAGAGGCGGGGCAGATGGGTGGGTGGTTTTGGACCTTTTTGCCAGGCATGCAGCTCTTTCTTTTTGCCTTTCGGTTTATTTTATTTTTGCTGGACCTGAGCCAGTGCAGAGCCTTTCATTCTGTATTTCTCAGTGGTAGAGCTGGATCAGAAGATTAATTCTGGACTTGGCTCCCAGACCTATCTTTGCTGATGGTGATTCCCATAAAAATTGAACCAGGATCATGTGAGCCCCAGACCAAGGTACCTACCTTGGGGCATGGTTTGAGTCATGTAGCGCAGCCCCACTTGTTCCCATCTCCTCTCAGAGCCAGAAGATGGTTAGACATTGGCTTAATATGATTTTTTTGATGAAGCAATTTTTTTTTTACTTTTGAAATAGTTCTTGAAGCTGAATATTCTCATGGGATTAGGTCGATTCATTTAGCACAGTACACTTTTAAGAAAAGTTTTTATCGTGCCAGCTGAGGCAAGAAATGTGTTCATAGAATTTTAGCATTCGGCTGAAATCGCTATTTCATTTAAACATTTCTTAATAAGAAATAAAAGATAATGAGAGCTGGCAATAAAAAAGTTCTCTTTTATTAAGGTGAAAATAAGAATGGGATGTGTTGAAGTTATCTCAAGGGAAAATGTTTTCATATTCTTCTTTATAGAAGTATGTAAGTTTAGCCTTTGTCATTATCAAGGACAAGAGAATATCTGAGAAGGGGACATGCAGACAATTAGCCAGACAACTTTTGCTTCTTCTTTCTCATCTCCAAGCTAGCTTCGGTTTCTCTTGAAATTTTCTGCCACAGCAAAGGTGGAATGTTAAAGTTCAATGTTATGAATCAGCTTTGCTACAAGGAGAGAGGAAGCCAGCCAGAACCCCTACATGGAAAAGAGCTGAATGAGAGCAATATCACAAAGGTCTGTAAAACTAAGGAGGATCTGAGTAAAGCAGGATAAACTTGATGGTCTCGATGAAAAATCACATGAAGGGAGATCCATGCTTGCAAGGTAGATCAGGTGAAGGATTTGTGATCTCTGACCACTCATTCCATCTTTTACGTAGAGAGCCCCCAGTTTGCTTCGGGGTGTCCGTTTAAATTTGTGCTTTCTCTGTTCTTTGGGCTTAGGAAGGAAAGGAGACCCATGCGACTTTTGTTGGCTATCCCGCTGCTGTTTCTTTCCCCAGCCTTTTGCTGCTGCCTTCATCCCCAGGAGCTCCCAAGGACAGCTGAGTTTTGTCTGTCTCTAGTGTGGCAGTGTCTCCACTGTCATTACAGGAGAAATGACATTGTTTCCATGGCCAAGGAAGAAACCAAATTAAATTCCACCATCCTCAGCAGTTGATGGGCCAGCTGCTGACCTCAGTGTCACAGCCAATTTCTCATGAAGAATCAAAGATTAATTGTATCTCTAAGTTCTGTCACAAATGGCTTGGCTATGCAAAGGGACAAACTGTAGCAGAGTAGAAGACGGGATGGCACTGGGCCTGGCCATCAGCCCCATGGCAAGGAAGGGCTGTGAGAATGCTCACACATTCCCAGCAAGGTGGTGGCTAATGGAGGTGCATTAAGCAACAAGAAACGTCCAGACAAGCTGTTTCCTGAGCGCACCATCTCACTGAAATAAGGCAACTGTGAAGAAGGGTGTGGAAAGAAGTGAATTGCTGGTGAGAAACCCAGCACAGCAGGCCATGCTCCCCAATAGAGAGTCACACCAAGCCTGGGGAGATCTGTCATAAAGCTCTGTAAGTGTGAATCTGTTTAATTGGATTTTGCAGAGATGGGCTAGGGGTACTGTGGTATTCAGGGTGGCAGCTGCAGGTGACACCAAACTATGAGACATTCAGAGTGTAGCAATAAGCAGCTACTGGCTTCTGGCACTAATCTGGCTACAATAAATTTGTGGTGAATTGACTGTAGTGGAAGTCTGGATCAATATCAGTCTTCGTGAGGCTAAACAGATCAATATTTGATACAGATAAAGAAAATGGAGGGCAGGTGTTTATGGCATTCCCTGTGTGCAGTATTATTATTCTTTGCTCATCCTTCTGTCGAGGCAATGGAGGGAGAGAGAAGGAAGGTAAGGAAGGACTTAGAAATGTCTCGTAATTCACGTGACATTTAAAAAGCAGTTGTAAGAAGGAGATTTATAGCATTTTTCCCATCAATTTTAGCCTGAAGAGAGAAAGAGAAAAATATTCATAAAGATGGATTGTCCTTTGAGAGACAAATTCCAATTGAAATGTGGATTTGGGTTTAATGAGATGCCTGTGGCAAGGGGATCACTGGCACATGGCTGTGCTTGTCTAGGCTTTGGGAAAGAGGGACATTCAGGGGTTTCATTCCCTTCTGCTTTCTAGTGGTAGAGAGACCCACACCTGGCTGTAAATACTTTAGGGCAACTGGCACAAAGGTGATTAAACCAGGGAGTGTGGAAATGCTGGAGAGGAGGGCTCAGTTTTGTGTCAATGCTGAGGTCAACTGCCTCAGGTCTTGGATGACTGTGTGGCACAAAGAGGGCTCAGAGACTTCATGACTGAGCTTATTTCCAAACAAAATCCTGGTGTTGTGAAGGTCAGAGTAAAACAAGCCACCCTTACAGAATCATTTAAGTTGGGAAAAACCCTTGAGATCGAGTCCAACCATTAAGCTAATGCCCTCAAACCATCAGGGTGCACTGAAGGGAGAGGACCTTCAGGGTGTATTTTCCCTGTGTCTATATTGCCTTCCTTTCCTTTTCTCATTTCCCCTTCACCTTGTTTCACAGGACTGGCTGACAAAATTTGGGTATCTGCCTCCTCCGGACCCTGTCACGGGGCAGCTGCAGACGCAGGAGGAGCTCACCAAGGCCATCACTGCCATGCAGAGGTTCGGGGGGCTGGAGGCCACAGGAGTCCTAGGTCAGTGGCTCATGACCCCTCTTTCTTCTTGGTGCAGAGCGAGGCAGGGATGGCTTTTTGCGGGTCTGTGGGGCAGAAGAGATTTGGTATTGTGTTCTGGAGCAGCACCAGGAAAAGCGCCACAAAAAGATCACATGGGTGGAGCATACGGCCCAGTTTGCAGCTGGAAGAGTAATTACATGGCTCAGGTGCTCTGTTGTCTTGTGTTTTCAAGAACCTGAGGCAAGCAATTATTTCAACAGACCCAGAGACCCTTGGGGTTCTTAGTGTACTTAAAATAGCTCTTGGTGTGTTCCAACAAAAAGAATTAAAAAAGACTAGGGGATAAAAAGGGAGAAAGTTGTCCTGTTTGAAACCTTACTTGCAGCATCAAATGGAATTGAACAGAAATCCTGATTAAGACTCTCAATTTGTATACATTTATATTTTGGGTTCTTTGGTGCTGGGACACAGGCAGGGAAGGGAGAAGGATGGTATTGCATTACCCCAACTCTGTTTGCTCTTGCTCAAAGTGCATAGAGACAGGAGGTTCTTCGGGGCTCTCCTGCGATCTCACTGTTCCACAGCAGCTCCAGCTACTCCCCAGTCATGCCCAGCCAGCCAGGAGCCCATCACCTGCTCCAGCAGCTCCGTTGGCCAGCAGGGGCAGGCACGTCTGCCTGGGAGGGAGCAGTCCAAGGGCAGGCTGAAGCAGCCTGAGTTCACCAGCGTGGCGTGGGTCATTTCTCTCAATGCCTTCACTGAGGGAAGGAGAAAGCCAGCATTATCCCGGCCCTCTGAAGGGTGCCTCTCTGTTCTCCTCCCCTCTGTTACCCTCCCACCACGGGGCCAGCGTACTTCTGCTGCTCAGGACACAATTAAGGAGAAGCAGCTAATTAGCAGGCGGGTCTCTATCCATCCCAACACCCCAGAACCCCTCCACTGGACCTCTGAAGCCACGGCTGCATCCCAACACTTCCTTTCTCTGGTCTTAATTGAGCACATGCAATAATTTCTCTTCCACTACATCAGAAGCTGCAGGAGACCTCAGAACAGTAATAGCCGTTCAAATTGCATTTTCAGAGGAGGCATTTGAAACGGGCCGGGGTGGGAAGGATGGCTGCCCTGGGGAGGTCATAGTTGTGGGTTTGTTTATGAAAACAGAGTTTAAGAGGTAAATTCAGCTGGGAAATGAGTGAATGAAACAACTTTTTTGCATTTCAGCTGGTGAGAACAGACACTTCAAGCTTTCATTCATTTAAAATAATTAATAAGAAGGAATATGGACATTCTTCAAATGAGCTCCTAGCTGAAGAGAGAAGGAGTTTATTTACATGTGACTGTTTCTCCTTGACAGAGGAATACTGGGAAATTCATCAAGAGAGAACAAAACAGAATATTTAAAAAATGTTTCAAAACATAATCAAAGCTGGCCACAGGTGGGCTTCCAGCAGTAATTGCTGTCCAGTGGCAGGAGCAGCAGTGGAACATAGGGGCCCAGTGTTCCTTGGGAGTCACCACAACATGCTGGGGCTAGCCCAGTGGGCTCCTAAGTATTAGATATTAAATCTTAGACTTTTGCTCTTCTGGCTCATTCTTAGCATTTCATTTCCCATGTCTTTGTTCCCCTGGGATTTCTTAACCCACCACTCCCATGATTTCTTGTTTTTTCTCTAACGCTAGATGAAGCCACCCTGGAGCTAATGAAGACCCCTCGCTGCTCTCTGCCCGACCTCACCACTGAAGAGACCAGGAGGAAGCGATTTGCCCAGACTGTGACCAAGTGGAGAAAAAGGAACTTGTCCTGGAGGTAGGAATTCATCAGTCCCTGCTGAAGTCTTGCAGCAAAAGACCAGTTCCACAGTCACCTTTGTTAAATGTGGCTTTGAGATGAGTTTTAGGGTGCTGATTAAAACATGTCCCTCTCAGCTCCCAGGACCCCATAGACCATTTATTTTAACTCTTCTCCTGACAGTCTCAGCAGAGATTTCTTGGACACACTTGGCAGTGCCTGGGAATGGTGCAGATTTGGCTGTTGAATTAGCTGTCAGCTTTTTGCTGGGTTGCAATGGTTGTTAGAGCATCTTTTTTCTTGAGTTCATTAGGGCTCTGTGCTTTCTCCGGCAGCAGCCAAGTCTGGAGCTTCTTCTCTTGCCCCACCTGAGTCCAAGGGTAGGAGCATTTTCTGGGTAATAAAGTCACTTTTTTTCTCCTAATCCTTGATATATATATGGGTGAGTATTTTTCCCTCAGTGTCAGGGAGGGACAGATGTGGGTCCCTCTGCACCTGTGACACACACAGAAGTTCAGGTCCAGCTTTCAGAAGTATGCTGCAGGTCAGGATTGGCAAGCAAACTGATCCCTGTCTCACCAAGATTTGTGCTTTTTGGGACTCATTTTTCCTCCCTCAATTCCCATGTGCTGCACTGATTTTTTCTCTAAGAATAGTGTGCAGCATGAGGTGCTTGTAATGTCCTGAAAATACATGTGGATCTTATGGGAAGTTCTCCTTACTAATAAGTTTCTCTTTGATCCTGGCATAGCTCCTAGAGAGAGTCCTCTTCCCACTGCAGTAGTAAATGTCAGCTTGGCTGTTACTGTTGGCACATGTTGAAACTATGGCCTTAGCAGATATTTGGTTTATGGTCCTGCAGATTCCTTTGAGACTTTATTTTGAGAAAAGATAAACAAAACTCAGCTTCAGTAAGAAACAATTTTGGTTCATAGATGGCTTCATGTCATAAAGTGACCCATGTTATCAAACCTCAGCCTGTCTCCCTGTTGCCCAGCCCTGACTTGATGGGGAAAGAAGAATAGACTCCACATTTCAGAAGGGAGAAAATCCTTTAGAGGTAAAAAACAAACCTGCCCTGGCATTCTGGGAGCTGCCAGAGCCAGTGCAGGCGCATGGCTTGTGCACAGCCTGACCCCAGCAGCTCCTGTCAAACCTGAGTGACGAGCCATGTCAGGGCAGGTGTGGTGGCTGGGCAGCACGTTTGCAGGACTGGCACTGCAGGTCCATCAGGAGTTTGGATGTGCTGACACAGGATCCTCAAATCCAGGATGGAGACAAATGTGGAGGCGAAATGGGGTCTGGCTGTTCCGGTGGATGCAGCCCTGGGATGTCTCTCACCCCCTCAGAAACTGATGCTGCAGCAAAGATTGCCATAAAAAGGGGTTTAGGTCTGAGACAATATTATATGTAAGGCATAAAAAAAATCCATTTCCTGACAAAGTAATTTCTGCTTTTTATTCTTTGATCTTTTCCAAAATCTTGGCTTTTGTCCAAGAAAGGGCTGTATTTTACAACTGTAGGTTGTAGCCAGCAGAACGCTAGAGCATTACAGAAATTCCAACGTAGTATTTACATCCAGCACTTGAGATTAAACTGGGTTTTTGGAAAGTGCCGTGAAAATTGGCCAATAGAGACATAAAAGTTTTACTCTCTTACCTTTTACACATCACTTCAAGATTTTAAAAGAGGAAAACAAAACTAAATGCTACCCTGACATGGATTTAAAAGTTGAAGAAAAACCTGAACAATTGAAAGGCTGGAAAAACAGGTGAGCGGAGCTCTAGGAAAGGATGGCCTCAAAATAAGCACATGCACTGATTGAGAAGGCAGTTTTGGGCAAACAAAATTTTATAGATATACAGGTCGTTCAGGTTTCTTCTTTTTACCTTAGAGTACAACTAACCTGTGGGACTGGAGGGCTCAGGGAGAAAAACAATGCAGGCTGCATTCTGCACAGCTCACAGTACAGCCTAGTAGCACCCTGGTAACATCCTATTGCAACATCATAAATAGAAGGTTTTCTGTGCCTCAGCTCCTTGTAGAGTTTCCTGGATATTACATTACGTACATTTTCTTTTTGCAGGATTGTTTTTGTTATCATTTAATTTTCCCTGTGCTCTCCCCAGGTGCCAAGGCAGAGAGTGTCGTGCTGTGGATGCCCTCTGCCGGCATCAGTGCCGGAGCTGCCACAGTCACTTCCCCCTCATGTTTGCAGCCTTGTTTATCACTTGCAGATTTTGTTTTATTGCTTCTGGTTAGTTTTGTTTTATTGCTTCTGCTTCCCAGTGAAGGGGAGTTCATAGCTGGCATCTCCATTTCTTCCCAGTGTTTTCTCTGTCCCCACAGTCCTGGGAAGTGCAGCAGCAGGGCCATGCCTCACCTTTGCATGCTTTGGGCTCCCTGGGGCAGGGGGAGCTGTGGAAGCTCAGCTTTTAAAATTTCCCCGTTTTTTTCTTTCAGTGCTGAACTGAACTGGCTTTCATCTGTCTCTGGTTAAGGAGTACTCCCTTGTGCCATCTCATCAGAGTTGCAGTGTTTGACACTGATGCTTAGGCCCTGGGCTGCCGAAGCAAGAGCAGACCTGATTGGCAGAGGAGCAGTGACCCCAGACAGTCAGGGCCCACCATTGCTGTGAGTGTCCTGAGCCATCCCCTGAGCCGAGGTGCCACTACCTGAACCCAGGTGTGGATTTGCTCAGGCATGGAGGGGCGGCAGTCAAGAGGAAGAGTGTGGTCTCCAGTTCTGTGCTCCCATCCCCACAACAGTCCTGACCCTCCTGCTTTTCTCCTTTAATCAGTGGCATCCTGCCATGGGGACCTCCCATCCAAAGCCCAGACTGCTTTGTCCCCCATGTCTGGTGGTGACAGGTGCCCAAGGCGGGCAGACTGTCACCTCTCAGCATCAAGCTGCCTTAGGTTATTGTGATGCCCTGTCACAGGCAACTGGGACCCTCACAGGAGAATCCCTGGGCAGCTGAAGCAGAGAGCAGGCCAGTGCATGGAAGCCACAGTGGCTTGGGGCTGACTGGCATTCTGTGTATAATAAATGGCAGGAGAACAAAAAAAAATGAGCATTTTTGGCTGATAGTCTAAATGCTGGGAGAGGATTGATGGAGGGCTCAAACACCCACTGCTTTCCTCCTGCAGACAATGCAGTGCTGCAACACTGCCAGGGTAGCACTGGATCAGGGCTGCTGTGCCATGGATGGCTCTGGGCAGCTGGAAAAGCACAGTTGCCAAGGCAGCAAGCATCTACCCTTTCAACTATCCCCTCTTCCTCTCCTTCCAAGAAAAATCAGTGTGGGTTAAGGTGCAGCCCTTAGCCTGCCGTGTTTGGTAGTTCTCTGCATTTATTCTATTTGTCTGTGGTTTCAGGGCTGGGAAAGTGAAAGAGTGCTTTCATTAACAAGGTATTGATTTCTCATCCATCACTGATGCTCTCCCACTTTTGTCTTTGGGAGGACAAAAACCAACAAGGAGCCCAGAAATCAAAATAGGTGTGGGTGCCCCTGAATGGCAAACGGAGGCAGATCAGTCCTCTCTAGTCTCTACTTATTAACCATCCTAGATGCAAAGTCTGTTTGGGATGGGTCAAGCAAAGGAGGGGGACGCGTGAAGGACTGGCAGCACTGTGTGAGAATCAGCATTCATTTGTCTGCATGGTAGTGCTGCTGCCTGGCTGAGCTCTAAACACAGAGGGGAGATTTTCTCCTTGGCATCCAGTTGTGCCCCTCAGCACCACTCGGCAGCTACAAGTTGCAGCGTTGTGGAACTCGCAGCCCCATCTGCCACAGAGATGGACACTCCTCAGGATGTCTCAGAGTATGATTTGCAGAGGAATACGACTGACCCTACAGCTCAGGGCAGTGTTGGTGAGGTGGCTGGAGAGACTGAGCAGCCTCAGTCCTCATCACCCTCCTGGCTGGCAGAGGCTGTCTGGGGCAGAGAGCTTTCTCTCCAATTATTCACATCAGGCTTTTGCCCAAGATCTGAGTTCTGTAAGAGGAGTCTCAGAAGGGATTTACATCCCAGGAGTTCTTTTCCCTACTGGAAACCTAAGCATCATTTACTACCTCTACTACTACTGCTCCTACTACTAGTACTAATAATAATAAATTAAGGTAGGAGGAAGCTTATTTATCTGCACGCTGTTAGAAATGGGCCTCCTTTTCAGTGAAATTGGGTGATGCAAGGCAAACAAGCATCCTATCAGCATAATAGTCTTTTCCTAATCTCATTGAAAAGAATTAGCAGAGCTCCAGCAATCAAACCAAATGAAATCAAATGGAAAACTCTGATGGGATTCTCTTGAAAAATGACAGTGATAATGAATAAAGGATAAAGAACTTTTCACTTACACCTGCAGCATATTAATAAAATGTGGGTCAGCTCAGAGGTGTAGGACTTTTTATAAGAAGTAAAATAGGTATTGATATTGTTTCTGCCTTAATCTAATGTTTCTGGAGTCAGGTCTTGGGATGAATATTAATAATATTTGTTTCTTTAGACAGGGTTTTTTATCCACCATCCTTGTACAAGGGAGATCTGATTTATTATCCTCGTTCTATGTCTGGAAAGAAAAGGAAAAGAAAACAGCTCATGTGGTGAGCATGGCTTGAGAAGGAAAGAGCAGATAAGGTCCCCAAATGTGATTCTGTGCCTTAGGCACCATGATCCTGGAGAAAGGTCATAATTCCCAGGCTAAACATGGTGTTACACATTTAATGACTTATTCAGTAGAAATTAAAGCAGCAAAGGGTTTACCTAAGTCCCGAGGAGTGTTACGAAAGATGAAGACAGCTAGTTAATGAATATCTGGAATGCAGGTGGCCTTTCTCTCTGTACTGTAGAGGATTACATCCAGACACAGTCTCTTCCATAAATTAAAAATTGCCTGAAAATTGCCTTTTCTAATCCCATGCTCGTATTGTTTATACCTCTATGCTGTCTCCTTTACAAATGTGTTTTCTTTGAAGTCCTACAATCACCTGGTGTTACGTGCATGTAACTCATTTAGATGAGTCAATAAGGTTTTCTTTACCAGTCAAGGGATAGCAAAGGCAATGATAGGAATGATTTTTTGCTCATTTCGCTACAATGTGTTTTGCCTGATTCACCCACTCATTCCCACCATCTCTAGGATGAGCTTCCCAAGTGCTTCAGAGGAACTGTTACTGACATTTCTGCTTACTGTCATGAGTCCTTTTTTGCTCTATTTGAGATTTACCCCTGACAGGTTTTGCCCTGGCCCGAATGTGGAGCCTACTTTGGGCTGCCTGTCTCTTGAGGGTGTGGGATGTGTTCCCAACGTCAGCAAGCAAGTTGTTCCTACTCCCCTTTTCACACCCATGGTATCTCCCAGCACTCAGATCACTACTCGGGAAGAGCTTGAGCCCCTTCTGACGCTTGTAATTACCTCTTGGAATTTAGTCAGGTCATCACTGCCCATTGGTGATGGGAAGTGGTGCGGTATCAAGTAATGCTGTCACGGCTGTATTATGCAGGAGGGTAAAGTGATGTAATCGTAATTGTTACTTCAGCCTTTAAAAATCAGTCAAACCATGAAAACACTCTGGCTGGCATGCTGGTACACAAAAAAAAGTATCCGTTATTACTTGGGTAGAGATGGCCATCAAAACAGGCTTTTGTCAATAATCAGTCAACAGTACATTTGCTTGAAAAGCATGTATATTTGTGTCAAAATTGTCAACGAAGGATTATCTAAATATATTCCTTTAGGAAGCCAAGGTGTCTTGTTGCATCTTTGTCTCTTCCTCTCCTCTATTAAATCAACAACATTAGGAATCCTTTTTGGCAGTTGGGTTATACAGAGAGCATTGACTTTTCTTCCATTCCAGCTGGCCCCAAAAACTCAAAAAGCTCTGAAGGCCTCACTGTGCCTCTGATGCACCAGGCACCTGCAGAGCTAGTTCTGGTGGTTCTCAGAGATCTTTTATGCTACTGACCCATCCTCTTTTTTGTCCTCTTTATTTCAGAGTTCGCACCTTCCCAAAAGAGTCCCACCTGGGCCATGACACTGTCCGAGCCCTGATGTACTATGCCCTGAAGGTCTGGAGTGACATTACCCCACTGAATTTCCATGAAGTGGCAGGAAACAATGCTGACATCCAGATAGACTTCTCCAAGGCAGATCACAATGATGGCTATCCCTTCGACGGGCCTGGTGGGACAGTGGCACATGCTTTCTTCCCTGGAGACCATCACACAGCAGGGGACACTCATTTTGACGATGATGAATATTGGACCTTCCGATCATCAGGTAGGTAGGTCTGGGTGGGAGAGCTGCAGCCAAGCACAGGGGCTCACAATTTCCCTCTTCTGCTCTCGTGGCTGGAGTGGTTTAGCCTCTGCCACACCTTCACCCCAGGCTTCAGGATCCCTGAAGTCTTCTTCTACTGATTCCCATCTCAGCCTTGCTAGCAAAATCAACTAAGGCAGTGTTGAGGACACTCTTCTGTTCCTGGAAGCCTCAATGGCATCTCCATGATTCTCATTATCCTTCCAGCAGTTGCAGAGCTCCCCATTGCCCAGCCTCATCTCTTCTGAGACCTGGAAGGTTGCAGGTTGGGTATGTTGCTGCTGTAGTTTTTGGATGGAGACTTCATTCTCTGACTTTGCCATCTTTTGGTTGCCTCCAATGCCATATGTCCCAGTTTCCTATTTTGAAAGTATACTATTGACTGACCTACCTATAAAGGGCTCTGTGTTGTGCTGGAAAAAAGGCCTAGTTTTTTCCTGCCATCTCCTGTCTATTACCTGACATCAGGATGGTTACAAGATGCAGTTCTTTTTTTCCTTCATCTCAGGTGGCCGAGTTTTAATAAGAGAGAGCGCAGAGTTTTAATAAGCAGAGGGAGTATCAGAAGCAAGTGTTCCTCAGCTGCAAAACCATCTGTGGGGATCAGGTCCCCAGCCTTTGTGTCAGGTGTGTTTTGACAGAATGTCTTCCCTGCAGCCACCAGCTGCTAATTTACTTGTCATGCCACCTCCTCTGTCAGCCTCCTCATGGGATCCTGCTGCCTCAGCTTAATGACTTGTTAGATTGTTTAAACCTAACTGTCTTCTCTGAAACAAGCTAATACCTTCTTCCTGCCCTCCGGTTGACCTCCATCCATCCCCCTGAGTGTTCGTGGGCAGGAGTGTTCACCAGGGGTGCTGGAGGAGGTCTTGAGGTAAAGGTTAAATGTCCAGACAGGCTGATCCTTCAGAATTACACCTGCTCTTTGTTTCATGCTGGTGTGCAGTCCCAACTGATGGCTCTTATCAGTAAGGGGGGAAAAACAGCAGTTTTTACCTGCAGACATACAGGGCAGAGGCAAGCGCTGTGGTCAATAGCTTGCCACAGCAAATGTGTTAGTGACAGACTCAGTTTTGCAGCTAGTGGTTGGGAGTGCTTATTGTGAAACAAAATCCTGTGAATGAGAAAACTCAGAGCCAGGATTCCCACAGGGAGTGCCCCTCGAAGCACCACCGAAGGATGAGGGAGGGCATGAGGCTGCCAGCGAAAAGCTGCCCTCTGTTTTGATGATCTTGGAGCTATCCGAGCTTCATCTTTTATTTATTTTATTCTCTCTACTGATTGAAAAACAACAACTTGGTAGGTGATATAAAAATGTCCCCAAGGTTGTTAGTCTGGCTTTAAAATGTCAGAGAGCATATGTCTTGTTCTCTCTTAGTGCCAGGGAGAACAGCACAGGTTATAAAAATCTCGCCTGCTTACAGAAATTGTAATAGTCATGGAGGAAAAGGCAGAATTCATCAATAGTTATCTCCCTGCTTCAACACCCCGAGCCTGGCAAGGAGCAGGAAACACTGGGCAGGATCAGCTGTGGCTACTTTTGTGCAAAAATGTAGCCATCTCAGATGCCAAAGAAGACGTCTGCCTCTCCAGTCCTTCTCAGGGAACATGACACTCTGCTATGCTTTGCAGGGATCTTTCCAACCTCACTGCTTCTTTATTACAATACTTTACATCTTGATCTTTATAAGAACCACACTTAAAATCATTGCTGCCCTCTGGTACTGCTCTGCAGAATATTGCTGTGCAGAGAAGGGCAGAAATTGCACAGGCATGTGGTCCAACCTGTCTGGAGCTGGGTAGTGGGAATGCACCAAGCAGGCTCAGTCCCGTACAGCTCCACAGGGCGGAGCTTCTCCTTTGCTTTGGTAGCAAACAGCGCCATATGTTTGGAAATGAGCATTAACCCCTTCCATGAGTGTCTCAAGCTCTGGAGAGAATAGGATTGGTCTGTATGAGGGTGTGGTGTGAGGCACTGGGGGTTGGATTGCAAATTAGAAAATCTGGGGAAAGAGAATATGGTAGAGATAGCCTAGACTAAAGGAAGAAAGTCATCAAAGGACATACTGATGTTCGACAGTTGTCTCCCTAATGTCCATTGTGGTGTGTGAGGATCAAAGTGTTTGCAAAAGGCAGCAGACAAAAGAGCTGCAACCCTTTCAGCACAAGGTGTGTAACAGAAGATGGTTAAGCCTCTAAAAACAAGCTGAACATAGTCACTTACTTGTGTCAGGTCAGCAGTGAGATGAGCAGGTTGGTGGCCGATAAGCAGATGAACAATCCTGTATTTGTGTGCATATGGGAAGGCTGAGGGATGGATTTGGCCGGGGCAGCAGCATGCAAGGCCAGGCAGGGAAAGCCCTGCAGAGCACCGAGGGCAGGCAGGCACTGCTGGCACTCCCTGGCTCGTGGGCACATGGCTTGGCTCATTGTCAAGGATGTGACGAGCTCCTGGCTGGTGGCTGCAGAAATCTGATGTTCTGGGCAATGCAAAGTCTGCCTGCGTCAGCAGCTGCAGCAGGCATGAGATGCAGGGAGTGACTGCTCTGGCCCAGCTTTTGCAGTGCCTCTGGTTGTGATGTGAGTGCTGTCTCAGCCCTTTGTCCAGCTTTTTCTCAGATGCCAACAGTGATCTGGGAATAAGAGGGGTGATACCCAGGCTGGTGTAGGCTGAAGTCTGGCTTGCTTTCCATTTTCATATGATACGCTCCAGTCTCCAACTGGAAAAAAAATGTCTTTTTCAAACTTTACCTATTCCAAAGCTCTTGTTTCCAGTTTATCCACTATAAATGTACACTGTCTCTTATGACCCTTGCAGCTCACCCAAATCCCCCAATTACTATCAGCACTTAGTGACTTTTCTTTCAATTTTGTCCTTATCTCCAGACACTCATGGGATGGACCTATTTGCTGTAGCTGTCCATGAGTTTGGCCATGCCATTGGCTTGACCCACATCTCTGCCATAGAATCTATCATGAGACCCTACTACCAAGGTCCAGTGGGGGATCCTCTGAAGTACGACCTGCCTTACGAGGACAAAGTCCGGATCTGGCAACTCTATGGTAAGTTTGTGTCCCTCATGTGGCTACAGCCTGTTCCTGCCGTGGCAGGACACACTGGAATAGCTGTTTTCCAGGCTAAGAGGAGCTGGCGGGGAGGATGGTGTTCCCCATTACTGCTTCTTTTCTACACAGGAGTCAGGGAATCAGTGTCCCCCACAGCCAAGCCTGAACTAAGCAAAACAGACGACCATCCAATCCTGCCAGAGCTGCCAGAGAACCGCTCCACTGTTCTGTAAGTCAAATGTCTTCCTTTCCTGCAAAGGATGTGTGGTAGTGAAGTTCTGCTTCATCAGTATCTTGCCTCCTCACTCTGTCTTTGGTATTTCTCTCTGGATCTCTGGATATTTTGCTAAAACTCAGATTTTTTACTCATAAAAAATTGTCACTCTCACCCTTCAATACATTCAGTATGTTTATCCTTGCTGAAATTTTAATCAAACTTCCTCAGCTGTATTCTGAATTACACAAGCATAACTTACCTAAATCACTCCACAGTAAGCACCTACCTAATGTACCTGAGGGAGTGAATATTGGAACAAGTGGACTGATAGCCTGACTCCAATGCAGGTTAGCATTGGCAAAGGGCTGCTTACACTGAGCATCATCAAGCAACCAGCATGGCCTCATTAAGGGAAGTGCAGGATATAGCTCATTAATACATGTTGACCAGGACAGCAGGACAGTTAAGAGAAGAAGGGGCACTGAACAAAAAGGCAGGAGGTGATGGTCACGCACATTTTTGCCAGACACCAAGAATGCCCCAAGTGAGAAAGGCAGAGATATGGAGCAGGTCACCTTCATGCTCCTCATGCTCCTTTTGTTTGAACATGCTGAATGCCACGTTTCTCTGTGCATAGCTTCTAAAGGCATTTGTGCACCAGGCCCCTTATGGCCATGTTTGGACACAGAAATATGAGAGCCTTTCTCCCTGCTGTTGTGGGAGGCCAACATCTCACACCAGCAGCAGAAGCAGCAGGAAACTTGTTCATGCCATCCCCTTGTTCCTGCCTTGTATGCTGAGGCTGGATGGGGTTTGCTTCCGCATCTGTCATTTTGTGGCCAAAGAGGGCAGTGAAGCTGGTGCTGGCAGCTCAGCACAATTACTCTATCAGCAGAACAGATTTATGCTTCCCTGTCACCCACAGCAGCTTTTCTGTGCATTTCCCATCATCCTCTCCTTGTTTCTCCATCAGTCATCATTTCTTAAGAGGGCTTTGCGGCTCTCTCAATCCTTTATGCTCTGTGCCTTCCCCACCCACCTTGTCAAAGCAGCTCAGTGTCTCAGCTACCACTTGCCAGGTGGCTTTCACCAGTTATCTCATTGGATATCACATGGCTCCTCCACAACCTTCTGTTTAGGCTCAGCTGCTTTCTGCTTTGCAGCTCTGTCACCTCTCACTGGCACTTCGGAGCTCAGCCCTGGAGCAGCATCGTGAGCTGCTGGAGTGAGAGGCTGCTTGGCTGTTTCTCATGTCCTGCTGTGCTGGGGCAACGGGCCAAGCCACACTGTGCTGCTGGGAGTGGGAAGCCGGCTCAGCCCTCACCAGCTACACAAGCTGGTCGATGTAGTGCGTGTCCTTGCTCACCTTCCAGCGATGGCGTCTGGTGGCTCAGTGTTGTCAGCCCAAGCTGTCTTCAAGCTGAGGTTTACCTGAGCTTGCTTTGGAATTCTCCGTGCACGTAGCTGGGCTTCGGCATGAGGAGTGACAGATGGGCACAGCCTGTAGTCTTCTCCAGGAGCAGGGGTGACTCAGTCTATGGGATAGGCGGTATCAGGGGGACACAGCCCCTCGCTGCCTGCCTGGGCCCTGCTCACCTGGGCATCTCTCCACAGGCTCAGGCGGGATGTGCCTGACAGGTGTAACACGCACTTCGATGCAGTGGCCCAGATCCGGGGAGAGGCTTTCTTCTTCAAAGGTGAGTGCCAGGGGTCTGTGCCTGTGTCACCCTGTGGTGGCTTTGGTGTGCCAGCACCAGAGGCAGCACAGTGTGGGACAGGCTAGAGTGGGTGGCAAGGATGAGCTGGCTGGGGTTTGTGGGCTACTCCATGCAGTTTTTACTCTGATCTGTCACACTGAACTGCTCAGGTGAAGAACTAAAATCTGATAGTTGTGTCAAAATCGAGGTCAAAACAAGATGAGCAGAGCAACAACAACGCTCCATTGCTTTCTTCCTGGATACTTCCAGCCTCCCTTTCCTCCCACGCTTCACCTTCCCTAATGCTGCTTGCCATGCATCTCTCAAAAACTGTGTACACAATTGGGGACCATCTGGTTTTGTACCATCAACCACTTGCTGGCAGTGTGTTCCCAAGGTGCCCAGCTTTTGACGAGGATCCATCGGTGCCTTCTCAGCTGAGCAGAGCCTGTGTAGGCTGGACTCTCTGGGCTTGCTTTCTCATCTTTCCAAGATGTAAAAATTCCCATGGGCATTTCTTTGCATCTCTGACCACCATTTGGCCACCCCAAAGCCATCCACGGGGAAGCAAAAGTGTTTGTCCTAGGGATGAGCAGCAGCATCCCGGCATCTGGGTATCACAGTTTGAGTCTTGGTTCACAGGCATGAACAGCAAAAGCGCTCCAGAGAATTTGGTGTTGCCTGTGCCCTGAAGGAAGCGCAATAGGAAGACTGTTCCACAACCTTGTTTGTTCAGATGCCAGCTCCAAAAAACCACAGTGAAGAGGGGAAACTCAGAGACATGAACTGGTGTCAGGATAAATGGCAGTCTGTCTCTCGGAGGGGAAAAATTGATGAAGTAAAGAGAAATCCATTTCGGTGTCTATTTTTGGATATATTTATTTCAGGCCAAAAAGTTGATGTAAAGAGCACAGGGTCAGTGGATGCCAGCTGCATGTCTGCCTCCAGACCCCAGCACTTTCCTTGCAGCCCCCATTGTTGCCCTCTGAACCATCCTGTGCATCAAGGAGGAGGGATGTCACCTCTGGGGCAGGATTTAAATGAGCTCTAGTGCTGAGCTTTGTCCCTCAATGGGCATTTTGTTCTGAGCTTGTCCTGCTGGTTCCCTAGATGGAAAGAAGCCACTGGGGCTGGAGGTCCCCAGAGCGCACAGGCCTGCTGTTTTGGAGGCAATGGTGGGTTTTCTGCTCTTTGGAATCACCGCTTGCTTCAATGAAGGTGCCTCACTACAGACTCCTGAAGTTTTAAATACCTTTGGCCTGTGTGTGTGCAAGGTGGGTGCAGCAGTCTTGCCAAAGGCAGCCAAAGTCTGGACAGCATGGAACACAGCTGGGATCAAAATTACCTGTAACTAAAGAAAGCAATTGCTTCAACCCATCAACCACATCTTGGTGGAGCAGGACCTCACACTTTGCTTTCATTGTGTTCAGTTTGCCAGCTCAGAGGAGGGTTTAATTTGAGCTTTTAAAAAAAACACAGGGTTGGGATTTTGTTTTTTCAATTATTTCTGCATGCTAATGACAGCAGTTCTCCTGCTGGTTTTGGATCCCTGGATCTTACTTGGCTGATGCTCATCCACACAGGAGCAGCATTTTGGTGAGCAGGCTGGGCCATGGCAAAACATGAACCCAGGCAGACTGGGGCCATTACATTCACAATTCCTTGCTACCTAAGTGCTTTATTTTCTTTTGTTTTCCTGATAACTTACAAAAACCCAACCGAAGTAACCAACAGCTCAGGCTATTCCAGACTGGGGGTAGATTTAAGGTTTCCCTACTGCAGCTGCTCACCTGCTGAGCCCATCACTTGCAAATGGATGAAATGTCAAAAGTACTGAGGCTTCCCTTTGTGTGTCTGACAAGTCCAGGGCACTTCAAAGTTCAGATACTGATCTGCTGAAGAAGGAGTTTAGTTGAGCCGTATTTCTTTCTAAAAAAGTGAACATCTGACCTTGTCTAGTACCTTGCTAATTACAGATGCAGAGATCATATTTAGTTAATTACATATGTTTGCATTGATGCAAAATGGCCACCAAATTTGAATCCCTGGGGTTTTTTTATATTCTTAAAAAGAATCTGTAATTGTGTCAATTCCTACCATACTGACATATGAATGTATTATTCATTTATGTTTTAGTAAGATAGAGCAAATATGCAAACTGGAGCTGAAGAACAACAATATGATAAAAATCCTTATAATTAGAATAAAACTCTCTCTCTGCAAATGTTAAAGTGCTAGAGTTTTGCGTCCTGCATTGTTAGGCTATGATCCAATTTCCATAAAATTTTAAAAGTTGGTGTCACAATCTTCTGGCTCTGGAGAAAGAGCTGAGTGTGTGGGGAATACAAATCTGAAGATGCATCTTTGGTTTCTATTGCTTATCTCCCCTCAGAAATTCATGCAAGAACAGATGCAAATAATGCACAGTAATTTCTAACAGGCAATAACCAATACCAGACAGTTGAGGGTTGCCTCTTAAACATCTTACTCTGGCTCACATCAATCTGTGGAGCTCTCTGGAGAAAACACAGCATGAAATGTGCTGCAAAAAGGGCTGAGAATCCCAGAGCCAACACAGAGCTTGGCTTGGAGTTGCCCCTGCAAACCATTAAGACTCCTCAGGAAATCCCATATAAGGCTCTTTTAGCAGGAAAAAGTTTGTCATCCTTCACACAAAGGGTAAATCTGTTCCCTTTTACATGATCAAAAATATTTCAGAAATCCCCAAAATACTCTTTCCTGGCTGGGGCAGTGCTGCTGCAGGTGTTGAAGTGTGTTTGCAGGCACCACCAATGCATTCATCCTGGAAGCTCCACAGGACTGCAGTCTCTGCTTAGTATCCTGCACCTCTAGATGCTACCAAAGTCCTTAACTGTGCCTCCTTCCCCACCTTAACCCTTCCAGATCTATTCAGATGGTTTCCTCCTCCTCCTCCTCCTCCTTTATTTTCTCACTCCCTTTCTTCATTACAAAACAACACTTCTGGTATTTCTGTTTCATTGTAACATCCTAGACATTTCCAAACTTGATAGCAGCTGGACATCCTGTGTGCAGGAAGCTGTGGCTGCTCCAGGAAAGGAGGAACGAGGATGTTTCTTTATACACTCTTGCTTAAGGCTGTTGGCACCAGGTCCAGTCAGCTCACAGGAGGTCCTGTGCAGAGAGGGAGGGAAGAGATGAAAGGCTCCTCTATCCTTTCCTGGCTCAGCAGCACAGCCTCACGCTGTGGCCAGGAGTACAACAACTCCAGTGCAGTGTGCAGAGGATTATTTTAATCTGAAAAAGAAAAAAAAAAAAAGTGGGGGGGAGGATTTCTTCTAATGACTGCCAGAAATAGGAAGCAGTCGCAGCTGCTGCTGGAAAGCAGGATGGCTCTAAATCACGTCTCCCATCTCACACACTGCTTCATGCTGCCACTGCCCACCTGACACTCACCTCCCAGCAGAGAGGAGTTGAGTGTGGTTCAGTAATATCCAGTCTGTCCCTCCAGGCAAGTACTTCTGGAGACTGACTCGCAATAAGCACTTGGTGTCCCTCCAGCCGGCTCAGATTCACCGTTTCTGGCGGGGTTTGCCCCTCAATCTGGACAGCCTGGACGCAGTCTATGAGAGAACCAGCGACCACAAAATTGTCTTCTTCAAAGGTGAGAGCAAACATGGTGCTGGAGGTATAGAATGTGGTGCTAGGCAGGAGACACCGGTGCCACATATTAAGCATCTGGAGGGCCAGTCTGAAATCTGTTGTCCATGAGCAAGACTAGGAGAAACAAGCTGGCAGGGAGGGCAAGCAAAAGATAATGGTCTTGTTGCCCAGAAAATGAGGGAAATGTCATTGAAGATAAAGTTTGGCCAAATCTAACTAAAATCTGAGCTTTTCAAGAATGAAACACAAGCAGGAACCACCCCTACACACACTCACATGTGATGTGTTCCTCCTCTGACCTTTTCTCTTTTTAGTATTTGTTTCTGAGAAAAGAAAGAGTCAGAGAGGAAATAAAAATGAAAGTGAAGACCTTCAGTTTTAATAATTATATTTTTGTTACTGTATTTTTTCTTAAAATAAGTGATATAATTATCTTTTTTTTTTTTTTTAATCTAAAAAGCTTGCAAGCTTTTATTTCAGAAAAGCTGGAGGAACAGTTTAACTCTTGGTTTCTATGCAAATTTCCAAGCTCCCCACAGACCATCCACCTGTGCTGGTTAGATGCCACCCATGCACTCAATGTCACCCAAAATCCTGGCAAGCGCTGACTCCTTTTTCATCAGGGTTGTGCACTTGAAGTGCTAAACACATCCCAGCCCTCCATTCTTGCTGTTTGGAAATTGCTTTTTGTCTCCAGACCGTTCTGCTTGAAACATGGTGCAATTATAAGTTTCAGAAGTGCTGAACCAAGCACTTCTGGAAGCAGTAATTTGGTTTCAGTTCCCCCAGCCAGGCCACAGAGATGATGGCTCATGTCCCACACAAAGCCCCTACAATTGCAGAAGGCCTTTCCAAGTGCATCCAAAGCCCTCCGGGACTGCGGGCACACTGAGTCCTGCATCGCCACACCAAGCCCTGCATCTTCCTATGGAACAGCATATGGAAGGCTACACTTGTGGACTACACTTGGCTTCTCAGGAGCCAGATAGCCTGCAGAAAGCGCCCAGTTTGTCCGCAAGAGCTGCCTGTAACTTTGTTTCTTTGGATACCAGGCAGAAACCCAAGGGACAGAAAACCAAATGCCTCCATCAAATACATAAAAGTGACAGCTGTACTGATTCTGTCAGTGCGTTCATGTCCTGGTACAGTCATGCTTTCTGCAGCAAACAGGTGCTATGTCCATGGACAGCCTGACACAAAAGAGCAGCTATTCAAAGCCAGAGGTTCCGTCATGGGCTGACCCCTTCCTACTCTCATCCTTAAATCCCCAGAGCTCAGCCTCGAGGCTTTGTCACCACAGTAGGTAACAGAACATTAGCTCAGCTCATCTGTGGGGAAATACTGGTTTAGGCTGTGAAACAAATGTGATTTTATTCTGTGCTTTTTTTCTTTCCACAGGAGACAGATACTGGGTCTTCAAAGACAACAACGTGGAGGAAGGATACCCGCGGCCAATTTCGGACTTTGGCCTGCCCCTGGGAGGAATCGATGCTGCTTTCTCCTGGGCTCACAACGACAAGACTTATTTCTTTAAGGACAATCTCTACTGGCGCTACGATGACCAGGAGCGGAGGATGGATCCCGGGTATCCTTTGGTGGCCGTCCTGTGGAAGGGGATACCCAGCCCTTTAGATGATGCCATGAGGTGGTCAGATGGTGAGTCCGTATTGCGGTTTAAAAAAAATCACAGCAAAGAAAATCAGTTCTCTGTTGAGCTGTAACCCCTTCTACCCTGCCTGCCAACACAAATGCTGAGGCCCTGATGGGATGTTCCTGGTGGCCGGAAGCTGAAGAGAGAAAGGTATGACTCCAGCCAGAGCTCCCCACACTGCTCACTAGAAGAAACAGGCAAAAAAAATATCATGGGGGCATAATTATATATATATATAAATATATAAATATATAATACGTATATAATTATAATTATTGCACTTTATTAAGAGAACACAGTTGATGCTGGTTTGCAGTGATCTTTATCCTAGGATGGGCTGATTTGCTCCTCCCTGGTTTTGTTGTCATTGGATTTTTAGCTCGATATATGAGCTAAAACAGACAGAAAATATTTTTAAAGGTGTTTTCCCAGAGTTGCAACTTCTTTTCTGAGGATGATATTTCTCAGTGGTTTCTTCCTCCTGAAAAAAACACAAAAATTTTGTTACAGGAGCTATTTAAAATCAGCTATTCACTCACAACAAAGTGGCGCTTCCAGGGTTTATTTACTGGTGACCTAAAAGTGTAATAGCAATCATTAAACCAGGCAGAGGGGAAGGCCACTTCCAGAGACTTCTCAAGCTGAATTTCCAAAGCTATTGAGAGTGACATTCCTATAGATAGGAGTCCTCCTGTGCATGGGGCCTGCCTAGAGAATTCACAACCTCCCAGTTCAGAACAGAAAAATGTACCCGAGGGCAGAAGGTTCCCAGGACCCTGTCAAGCTTAGGTTATTTTTCTGAGCCCAGGGTCAGCAGCATACACCCCAGTTCACTAATGGATAGTGGAGTCTCCAGCTTTGCCATGCCCTATTATGAGAAGGAGAGCTGTGTACGGTGTGTCCAGCTGTGGCTTCACAGGGCCTTGACCCTACACACCCACAGTACCAGGAGCTACATCTGCTCTAGGGCTCAGCACAGAAGAGGTGGCATCTCACCCTCCACCTCCAACTGCTGGTGGCTGATGTGAGAGATCCTGGCCAGGCACTGCACCTTCTGGAGCAGCCCTCCTGCAGCAACAGGGGATATTGACAACAAGCAGTGATATCTCATGTGCTTCCACGTTTGGGGTTCAGCTGAGGTGGGAACCCTCCTCTGCTACTCCAAGTACTCTTCCTCTAGGACAGCACCCACCACGCTCACCTTGTGTTTGGGTTTTGGTCTCTTTGCAGGTGCAAGTTACTTCTTCAAGGGCAAGGAGTACTGGAAGGTGCTGGGCAGTGAACTGGAGGTGCAGCCTGGGTACCCACAGTCCATCGCCAGGGACTGGCTGGTATGCAGTAACATGCAGGCCGATGCCCCTGAGGCAGCCGGGAGCAGCAGGACTGGGGCGCGCTCCAGGCCGGGGCAGCACGACGAGAGCCGCTCGAAGAACGGCTACGAGGTCTGCTCCTGCACCTCTAGCACCCCATCCCTGCACCCGCACCCCATGCCCAAACTGACAGCCAGTCTCGTGCTGGCTGTGTGGACAGCAGCGCTGGTCTGTGCAACCCTCTGACAGCTCATCTCACCGCCAGGACACCACCATGGTGCTCCGGGATACAGCTCCGTGATTGCTGACTGTTGCAAGCAGAAAAAAGAACATTCCTAGGAACATGCCAGTGAAGGGTTTGAATTCTCCATGAGAAATGAACAGTGATTTTGTTTCGGGGTTTTCTTTCTTTTTAATTTTAGTTTAAAGGTCTAATAACAGAGTTGCATTCTGCACCTTCTTATTTCCCCATCCAGTTAAAGATGAGAGCAGTGTCCTGTTGAATTTAGAAACGCTCCGTAGATGTCTGTTGCTCTGGATGTTTAAACACAGCAAACAAGGGAGGATCCCCACAATCCCCTCCTGGGATGGAGTGGGGACAGAAGAGATGCTGCTGAGGTAGACAGCAACAGAAAGGCAACTGGCAGGAGGTAGCAGTTATGTGCTGACACAGTGTACACATCCCATTGGATGTACCAGGTAGAAGAAACTGTGGCTCCACTAAGATTAATGGCAAAATGATCATTATTTTACTGTCAAGCCTGCTGTAGTCACTGGTGCCTGAGTAACCTCTATCAGTTTCTATGGGTCAGAAACACCTTTGCCTTTCAGAAGGCACTGCAGCTTATCTTTGTATAAGAGTCATTGTAATATAACGATTTCTCTAATAAACTTTGACCACCTACATGAGATCTCCCAGTCCTGTGCCAGATCAAGCCTGTCACCTGCAGCAAGGTACTGAGGCTCTGAGGCTCTTAGCAGCCTCACGTCTAGATCAGGAGCAGTGCCGCCAAATGAGATGCAGTTACGACCACTGCCCCAGAATAATCTGTGAACACAAACTCCTGGTTTAGAATTCCTGTGTCGGGTTGGCTTACATTTTGGGAGGAATCAGGATGTGTTGCATTTGTATGTTACGCCATACCTACCTGGTTTTGCTGCAGAGGATGGGCTGGAGCAGGGAAGATGCTGCACGGTCAGCTCAAACTCCTTTTGATGCCTCTGACCAAAGTTTGGAGTGGCAGAAGCCAAGGTCGAGTGCTACGTTAGGATGCTTCTGTTTGGGTTTATTCCTCACTGTGGCATGATTTGGGCATCTGAGAGTCCTTGAAAATGGTGAGTAAGAACTGGGATGAGATGTCAAAGAAGTTTGCTGCTGTCAAAGGGTGTTACATGGGCAGATGCTGCTGGGACACACTCTTCTTCTCTGCCCTGCTTCTGCAAAGCTCCTGCACAAATGTCTTACTGCCCTGCTGGGGCCAGCTTCCCCGGGAAACATGGCAGCAGACAGTTGTCACCATGCGACCCAAGGCTGCTCCAGTGGCCCTGGTGCCGGGTGTAACATAAAGCCTTCTGTGGCACAGCAGGCAAGGCAGAAAAAGTGCAGTTGCATCCTGACAGAAAAAGAGGGTCACCTTGGCTTTCCTTCTGCTATTTCCATTTTTAAATAGTCCCAAGAATTCACAGGTTACAGCTGTTTTCAGCACAACCTGATTTTATGGGTCATAAGTCAATGAAATATGTCATTAAACCATTAAATAGGCTTTAAAAACATTCAAGCAAAAAAGTCTCGGGCATAGCAGCTCCCTCTGCTGAGTAAAGCTGCTTCTGTTGTTTCAGAGCAGCTCCCCATCCCATCTCTGCCAGCCAGGCCAAGCAGAGGCTGCTGGGGCTGTGGGAGATGTGACATTCTGTTGACTGAGTCTCCTTGCATTTCTTTCTCTTTAGTCACAAAGACATGGATTTTAGTCCTTTAGTCTAAACGTCAGCACATTACAGACTCCTCTCGGAGCTGAAGCCAGGTAGAGGAAGACACCCTCTCTCCAATCCTGAAGTACTTGTTTGTTCATCTGTGTAGATTGGAAGAAATTAAATTCCCGGAGAATTACAGAACTACTGTAGCAATGTTACATAAACTATTGGATGAACAATTGAGAGAATGAAGAAAAAATAGTGTAAAATTTACAGTGTAGCCATAAGAGCCTGCCTCAGACTCGGGCTTTTCACAACTGGCCAATTAAAGCCAAAAAACTACTTTAATTCTTTCATTTTGCTGTTGCAATGACACAAAGAAGAAGAAGGAGAATTAAAAAGCTACCATTTAAATGTAAAATAAAGCTCCTTAAAACTTTGTTTTTCAAATGAAGCTTTTCTAATGTGGGAATCACACATCATGAGCTGTTACATTATTGATGGACCTCTGCACACTGTATGACTCTTTCACCTTAGCAGGAAAAATGAGAATTAAAAAAACGCTAGCAGTAAAATACAGCAGAAAAACTGTTGAGAAACTTCTTTCTATTCAGTTAGTAAATTATTTTCTGTTTGTTTTGGTCATGTTAACCAAACATATTTGGTAAGTGCTTTGATTTTTTTTTTTTTTGCTTTAGTTGGTTTGCATTTCATCCTCTATTCAGTTTGAACTTTATTAAGGCTAGGAGGATTTCTTTATCACTGGTAGATGAATGCATTTTTTCAACTTCAGTTTGTGTGTTGAGTAGTGAATTTGGATGGGATTTCTTTGACAGGAGTATTTAGGTGTTTGAATACATGGGGAATAAAGTAAAATTTGATGCACTGTTGCTGTCAAGTCCTTTATTCCTGGCAATTCTGACAGTAAGGATTAAAACCTGTACTTACTGATTAGTGTGCAGGAAAATACATGGCACTTGTGTTTTCTTTTGACAGGACTTATGTCAATCTGGTCAAGCTGACAGAGTTCTTCAGCACCCTCAGCTCTGTGCTGGAATACCGTGCTGCTGCTGTTGTTGAGGCTGTCAGGGAGAAGGGGCATTTCACGGTCAACGACAGCATCCTCTCCAGCAGGGAGCTGCTGCTGCTGCTGCTGCACAACTGGAGCCTTGTCGGCAAAGACCTGCAGCTGCAGGAGGACCTGCAGGCCCTGGCCCAGAAAAACCAAAACAAAGAATTGCTCAGTAAGTGCTAAAATACTTCAAATAAGGCATCTTTTGTTGCAGCTGTTACAGACCAACAGTAGAAGCGAGGCAAACTTCTCTGGAAATAGGACTAATACCTTCTGTCACACTGGTGTAGCTTGAGGGACAAGGAACGGAAATGGAAAGGCGTTTTTCAGATCTTCCTTTCCTAATCCTAAAATGATTTCTAACCTTTCTAAACTTAGCACAATTCCGAAGCTTCAGAGAAACACGGTTTGGAAAGGGAAAGAGCTCTAAAATGAAACTTAGTTGCAAATCTCATATCAGGCTTTGAAAAATGGTATTCTTTAATGAAATCTTAAAAGAAAAAATGCCTGGAGGATTTTTGTGCAAAGGTTTGAGTCATTCTGAGTGTGGATGGGAGTCTGAAAATGATGTGTAAGTAAAAATAATAAATAAATAAAGCAAGTGAAAATTAAATAGTTGACTTTTCTTGTCATCAGTTTTGAAGAAGGGAAAAGTAGATCAGGACTTGTGTAACTTTGCTTGTTCTCTCTGTGAACAAAAAGTGCAAGGAACTTGGCCATGGGAGATCTTAAAACTTTAACACTGGTTTCCTGCAGCAACAACTGCTCTTGGTGCACATTAAAGCTTCTGTAGGTTTGTTTAAATGTTCTGTATCAGTTAAGAAAGCATCATGTATTTAAGGGATACTGTAAAAGCTTTAGCTTTTCTAAAGTTTTTCTCACCCTTTAAAATTCATCAGAAAGATGTGAAGAGAGTTTTTGGAACTTACTGTCTTGTGTGGGTTGTGTGCTCCAGGCTTCATGAGCTTCTCTCATCTCCAGGCTGGGTGATCCAGTTTGGAATAGGGCTCCAGCCTGGAGCGCCTGGGAGCTCCTGGAGCCCCTTGGAACAGCTCAGGCTCCGGGAGCCTGCCAAAGGAGGCTGGTGCTTGCAACTGTAACAGCTGAATAGAGGCAGGAGAGCACCTTACTTGCATGGTTCTGTAACAGGAAAATCCTTTGTAGTATCTGATGTTTATTTTGCTGGTGGTATTCTTCTTACAGAAAATACTGGAGACAAGAACAAACCTCAAGCCTTGTCTCATGCGTATAGTCACACTCAGAAAAAGAACGAGGTGGAAGATGACACTGCTGCAAATGTGGAAGTGTCTGAGCTGGAGAAATGCAGAGAACATCTGAATTCTATACTTGCCCATTGGGACCATGTTTTCCCAGCACCAGCCTCCACACAAGGAGAGGAGACCCTCAGACCCGGTGAACCTGGGGCTGAGGCGGTGGCTGTCACCTGTGCTCCCACTCGCGTAGTCACGAAGTGGCTGCTGAGGTCCCTGGCTGGACAGAGCCTCCTCAGGGAGCAGGACGTGTCACCAGCACTGAGGTGGCTGCGGAACCGCGTCCTACCACACCTGGCAGCCACACAGGAGATGCTCAGGGATGAGACACCAAGGAACAACCTCTTCAAGCTTTAAACCCGGCTCTGCCAGGCCAGCAGCACCTCAGCTGGGCTCTCCAGGGAGCTCGGGGTGCTCAGCTCCATCACGTGCCAGCTTATGGAGTGTTATAGATACATATTATATTATTGGCTTTTCACAAAAATTGAAGTGAATGTTAATAAGGTTAGAAAACTTTGTTCTATTAATATAGTTCCTTCTATTTCTGTTATTGATGAAACTTAGAAATACTGGTATAATACATATACATGTTAAGCTGTGGCCTGGTATTAAAATAAAAAACTGCTTTGGTTTATGTAGCCCAGAGACTGAAAAGATAGTCAGAAACCCCCCTGAATTCTTAGATTATCTTATCCAGATGAAGACAGTGGTAACCAGTGCTCCAAGGAAGGAATTTATTGAACCTCTGTTATCAGGGACTTTAAGACTCAATGGAGCCAAGAAGATTGATCTACTGGGGAGGGGGCGAGTTGAGGCTAAACAAAAGAACATCTAAAACTTAAGAGGAATGTTTGAGAGTTTATGAATATGTAATAGGGTTCTGTTTTTAAGGGACAATCCTTTGCTGGTAAGGTGTGCTGTCTTGGCTGAATGCTGAGGCACCCGGCCGTATTTGTACATTTTACTTTATTTCTGTCTCCTAATTGTCTTTCTATTAAACTTTTTAAATTTTATATAAAAAATATGTGAACCCCGTGTTTCACATGGAGGAACGGCGCCTGTCCAGCACCTTCCACGAGCTTGTGAAATCCCCGTGCCTGTCAGCAACGACGGAAGAGGATGCAGACTAGACAGGTGACTCGTTCTTGTCACTTGAGTTATGAGGCAGTGGTGGGAGGAACTAGGAAATTCCAGGGCTTTTTGAATCCATTTAACTGGTTTTCCCATATCCAGCGAGGCTCATGGCTTCCCAAGGTAGAAGCTGTGTCTTTAGTGGGATGGGGACAGGGATGGGCAGCACAGAACACTGTCACACTGTGAGGTTTTCTGCCACTACAACACTCACACTCCCTCTAAGAAACTTCCGTTTCAAGGGCTGAAATGGAACAAAAAGTATAAAAAAAATATAATTCCAAGAGGGAAGATAGCCTGCAGAAAACAAATCCATGAGGGCCTGGCTGCCGATTCCTATTGCTGGTCAAGGATAGCATCTGGCAAATCAGATTTCCAACTGTTTTATTTAACAGGAAACCGGTTTGTTCCTTCTTGTGAGTAGGATCATTGGCCTTGAATGGGCAAAGGCACTCCAGATTTTCCATCTAGGAAAAGAGTTAGGGAACCATTTTAAAACGTAGTCCTGGAGGTAAACAGCTTGACTTGGTATTACGGTGTGGAAATAGAAGAATATCTGTTCTGATTTTTCTCTCATCTTTCTTCCACAGCTGTTTCTGTATTCCAAACTTCCATTTACATTGGGGGACACCTGTCTTGGAGCACAGGAGCCGGACACCTTTCTTACCCATGTCAGATTGGTCTGCACTAGTGCAGGTTATGAATTACAGGAGTTCCCATGACTTGGGAACTCAAAAACAAGGAGAGGAAACAATTATGTCTCTTTGCAAGAATAATTGGCTACGTCAGGGCATTAATTAGGGGAACTAACACTTTAACATTCTGGGCTCTGCCATCATCACTGTGATCCATAAAAGCCTCCTGAGCTGTTCTTATATAGACCCAACTTGTTTGGTCAAAAAAAACCATTATTTTATTACTGTGTGCAAACTCAGGGGGAAGATTTTATTCAACATCTCTCACTGGGACATTAAAGCTTCAATTCCCTTTTCTTGAACAGTCTGAACACATTATTACTGCTATTGTTTTAATTACAGCCATTTTTAACTTTTTGAAGAACGAGAAAATGTGTTTGCGCATGCATGTGTCGTTAATATCCATCCTCACGCCAATATAGGCTAGAAAAAAAAGGATGCAGTGCTTCCTCCAGTGGGGTGTAAGTGCAAATAATGAGGAGCCAGAGGTTTGGTCATGATGATTTACTATTTCTTGAAGAGCCTGGTTGCTTTTCAAAACCCGTATGAATAGAAGCCTGAACTTGGAAATCGTGATGGTCTTCTTGGGTTTAAAAAACTTCAGTGGCTTTTAAAGATGTTTATATCAGACCTGGTTTATTTTTATCACCCTTTCTTTTAATTAAAAAAATAATAAAAAATGCCCTTATCCATCACTGTTGCCACAGTGTGTGACAAAAACCCATTTTCCCTCCACTTGGAACAGGTGAGAGATGGAAATAAACCCCAAAAGATTCTCTGCTTGTTGATTATATGTGAGTTTTATTGGGAATTCCCTGTGAAATCTGATACATTGTTCTCGAATGTGGCCAAGAGGGTAGGTGAACATGCCAGCGCAGACCTGCAAATACGCAGTGCCAGCGCCGCCGTGGAGCCGGAGCGGAAGGAAGGTCTCCAAGTTCCCCGGCGAGTGCGGATGGTGAGCGCCGGTGCTAGCTGGGCACAGTCCCGGGGGAGTCGGGGTTTCCTGAGAAAGGCACTGAGGACAAGGCTGGTAAAGGGCCCGGAGAGCTCATAAGCCCCCGAGAGCCCCTGGAGCACTTCTTTGGGGTGGAATGTGCAAGCAGCTTATAGCCTAAGGGAGAGGGATTTCTCAAAATAGACAAGGGGAATGGCCTTGGATGAAGGAAGGCGGGTTTAGATGAAATATCAGAAAGAAATCCTTCTCTGTGAAGGTGCAGAGGCCCTGGCACAGGTTGCCTAGAAAAGCTGTGGATTTCTGGGACCTGCCCCCCTTTCTTTTTGCAGCAGAGCTCCTTTTTTGGATGCTGAGCACCATCCCGAGGGTGCAGGATGAGTCCCGAGGGTGCTGAGCACAATTCCGAGGGTGCTGAGCACCGTTCCAAGGGAGCAGCATGAGTCCCGAGGGTGCTGAGCACCATCCGGAGGGTGCGCCATCCAGAAGGTGCTGGATCTGTCCAGCGGGTTTCCAGACTATCCTGCCTGGTGCTGAGCAGTGCTGAGGTTCTAGATCACCTGCGGGGTTCTAGACTATCCTGACTGGTGCTGAGGTTCTAGATCACCCGTGGGGTACTAGACTATCCTGCAGGGTGCTGAGCGGTGCTGAGGTTCTAGATCTCCCTGTGGGTCCTGAGCACCTGACAGGGTGCAGGATGAGTCCCGAGGGTGCTCAGCACCATCCCGAGAGTGCTGAGCACCGTCCCGAGGGTGCAGGATGAGTCCCATACCGAGGGTTATGAGCACCATTCCGAGGGTGCAGGATGAGTCCCGAGGGTGCTGAGTGCCTTCCAGAAGGTGCTGGATCTGTCCCGCGGGTTTCCAGACTATCCTGCCTGGTGCTGAGTGGTGCTGAGGTTCTAGATCTCCCTGTGGGTCCTGAGCACCTGACAGAGGGTGCAGGATGAGTCTCGAGGGTGCTCAGCACCATACCGAGGGGAAAATGGGGATTTGGGGTGGGAAAATGGGAACTATCCCCACCCCAAGTGTCACAAAGAGGATTTTGGGCAGGAAAAATGGGATTTAACCCTGTCCATGTCCCCAGGTGTCCCCAGGTGTGTCCCAGATGTTCCCAGCTGTCTCCAGGTGTGTCCCAGCTGTCCCCAGGCGTGTCCCCAGCTGTCCCCAGGTGTGTCCCCAGGTGTCCCCGGTGTCAGTCACGTTGTATTTCTGGAAGAAGGTCTGGTACCGGATGACACCGACCCAGACGAGCAGCGTGGATGTCCCCAGCAGGATGCTGCACACGTCATAGTCTGAGAAGTTCTGTGGGGACAGCGCGGGGACAGAGTGGGGATAGCGCCACCCAGACAGGGACAGCACCCAGGGGTCACAATGGCCACCCAGGGGTGTTACTGTCCCCTCCCTGCTGTCCTCAGGGATGATGTCTCTGTCCCCAGGGGTGGTGTCACTGTCCCGTTGCTGTCCCCAGGGGTGGTGTCACTGTTCCCAGGGATGGTGTCCCTGTCCTGTCACTGTCCCCAGAGGTGCCACTGTCCCCAGGGATGGTGTCCCTGTCCCATCACTGTCCTCAGGGATGGTGTCACTGTCCCCAGAGATGGTGTCCCTGTTCCCAGAGGTGTCACTGTCCCCAGGGATGGTGTCACTGTCCCCAGGGGTGGTGTCACTGTCCCCAGAGATGGTGTCCCTGTTCCCAGAGGTGTCACTGTCCCCAGGGATGGTGTCACTGTCCCCAGGGGTGGTGTCACTGTCCCCAGAGGTGGTGTCCCTGTTCCCAGAGGTGTCACTGTCCCCAGGGGTGGTGTCACTGTCCCCAGGGGTGGTGTCCCCGTCCCCAGGGCTGACCTTGGCCTCGATGCCGATCTTGAGGACGGTGCCCAGCACGGTCAGGAGGCCGCTGGTGACCAGCAGCAGGTACCACCCGTTGAGGAATTCCAGCCGCTCCCACATGGACACGGCGCGGCCGTGCTGGCAACACAGGAACAGGCTGAACTCCTGTGGGGACACTGCTGTCACCGCTGGGGTGCCACCTCCAGGGTGCCACCAGCTCCCACTGTGTCCCAATGTTCCAATGTCCCACTGTGTCCCTCCATGTCCCAATGTCCCACCATGTCCCTCCATGTCCCACCATGTCCCCATGTCCCACCATGTCCCACCATGTCCCAATGTCCCCATGTTCCAATGTCCCCCCCATGTCCCACCGTGTCCCCATGTTCCACCATGTCCCAATGTCCCACCATGTCCCCGTGTCCCAATATCCCACTGTGTCCCCATGTCCCACTGTGTCCCACCATGTCCCCATGTCCCCATGTCCCCAATGTCCCACCCTGTCCCAACATCCCACCATGTCTCCATGTCCCACTGTGTCCCACGGTGTCCCACCACATCCCCATGTCCCATCGTGTCCCAGCGCTTCCCAACATCTCCCACCATCCCCCCACATCCCATCAATCCCCTCTCCCAAACCCCCCAGTTCTGGTTCTGGCGCTGGTTCTGGTTCCAGTTCCAGTCCCGGTCCCCAGCCCCGGCTCCTGATCACGTTTTAGACTCGGTTCTAGATCCGGGTCCAGATCACGTTCTAGACCCGGTTCTAGACCCGGTTCTAGACCCCGGTTCTAGAGTGGGTTCTAGACTCGGTTCTAGACTGGGTTCTAGACTCGGTTCTAGATCGGGTTCTAGACTCGGTTCTAGGTCGGGTTCTAGATCGGGTTCTAGACTTGGTTCTAGACTTGGTTCTAGACTTGGTTCTAGATTGGGTTCTGGTTCCGGTACTGACCCCCTGCAGGAGCAGCCCCCGGGCGATGGAGCATGGACAGAGCGCCAGGGACAGCGAGCGCACGGCTGTCACCAACATGTCAAACGCCAGGCGCCGCGAATTGTCACCTGTGAGGACGGGGACAGCTGGGGTCACCTCGGGGACAGCCGGGGTCACCCTCAGGGACACCCGGGGACACCCTCGGGGACACCTTTGGGACACCCGGGGACACCCTCAGGGACACCTGGGGACACCCTCAGGGACACCTGGGGACACCTTCGGGGACACCTGGGGTCACCTTTGGGGACACCTTTGGGGTCACCTGGGGTCACCCTCGGGGACACCTGGGGTCACCCTCGGGGTCACCTGGGGTCACCCTCAGGGACACCTGGGGTCACTTCCCAAAGCCTGGGGACATCCGGGGTCACCCTTGGGGCCAGGTGCCACCGTGGTGTCACCTCTGCCAGGCATGGCAGGGTGGTGGCACTCCCAGGGGACACCCCCACAGCCCACTGTCACCCATTGTCACCCATTGTCACCTGCTGTCACCTGTGCCAGGCAGCGTGGGGTGGTGGCACTCCCGGATGGCCGCGTGGGTGTCCAGGCGGATCCGCACTCGCCGGCTGTGGGCGCGGTTGTCAAACGTCACCTGGGGACAGGGGGTGGCACTGTCACTGTCACAGGATGAGTCCCGAAGGTGCTGAGCACCGCTTCAAGGGTACAGGACGAGTCCTGAGGGTGCAGAGCACCATCCTGAGGGTGCTGAGCGCCTTCCAGAAGGTGCTGGATCTGTCCCGCGGGTTTCCAGACTATCCTGTTTGGTGCTGAGCAGTGCTGAGGTTCTAGGTCACCCGTGGGGTTCTAGACTATCCTGCAGGGTGCTGAACGGTGCTGAGGTTCTAGATCTCCCTGTGGGTGCTAAGTGCCTTCCAGAGGGTGCGGGATGCATCCCAAGGGTGCTGAGCGCCTTCTGGAAGGTGCTGAGAGCTTTCCAGAAGGTGCAGAGCACCATCCAGAAAGTGCTTGATGCCTCCCGAGGGTGCTGAGCACCATCCAGAAGGTGCAGGATGGGTCCCGAGGGTGTTGAGCGCCTTCAAGAAGGTGCTGAGCGCATTCCAGAAGGTGCAGGATGAGTCCC